>NC_056737.1:93183026-93383026 GCF_019279795.1 Protopterus annectens
ATTTAAAGAAAAACCATTTTAAATTAAGTGCAACACAAAAAATGCAATAAAGAGGCTCTAGATATGTTCTAAATTCTGTTTCTAACACAGATATCAACTTTTTTAAGCAAGAAAATGCCAAAACGTAGGTGGCAATGCAGTTTTTATAAGAAATAAATCATAAGAAAATACTTAAAATCTCAAAAGTGGCTCCCTTCTTCTCTCAGCATTTTATCCTCTTGGTAGGTCCTTCAGCAACAACTATCAAGCCTGGAAAGATGCCAAAACCACGTGGTTGCAGGGTTTTAAGAGAGAGAGATCAAGGAGTCTGGAAATGACCCAAAATGGCCAATAAAACTACAGTTTCTAGGCAGTAACCACTCCTACAGGGACAGGCAGCCTGCTCAGTGTTAACAACTGCCACTGGTGAACACAGAGACTTCCCTTTAGCCCAAGTAAGCACTGGCATCCAAGAAACTTACAAACACTTCAGAACAGCAACTCTGTAACTGAACTTTTTTCAAATTATGGAAAGTGGGAAAATAGCAAGATTTTTTTCTTTTTTGGTTTTTGTTTAAGGATAGCAGAGAAATACAAGTAGCAAACTAGTCAGAACAGTGCAATAAATGACCCCAACATGTGTGTGCTACGTCAGAGGCAGGTAAATTGCAATTTTAAGAAAAACGATTTTAAATTAAGTGCAACACAAAAAATGCAATAAATAGGCTCTAGGTATGTTCTAAATACTGTTTCTAACACAGATATCAACTTTTGCAAGCAAGAAAATGCCGAAAAGTAGGCGGCAATGCAGTTTTTCTAAGAAATAAATCAGAAGAAAATACTTAAAATCTCAAAAGTGGCTCCTTTCTTCTCTCAGCATTTTCTCCTCTTGGTAGGTGCTTCAGCAACAACTATCAAGCCTGGAAAGATGCCAAAACCATGCGGTTGCAGGGTTTTAAGAGAGAGAGATCAAGGAGTTTGGAATTGACCCAAAATGGCCAATAAAACTACAGTTTCTAGGCAGTAACCACTCCTACAGGGACAGGCAGGCTGCTCAGTGTTAACCACTGCCACTGGTGAACACAGAGACTTCCCTTTAGCCCAAGTAAGCACTGGCCTCCAAGAAACATACAAATAGTTCAGAACAGCAACTCTGTAACTGAACTTTTTTTAAATTATAGGAAGTGGGAAAATAGCAAGATTTTTTGCTATTTTGGTTTTTGTTTAAGGATAGCAGAAAAACACAAGTGGCAAACTAGTCAGAACAGTGCAATAAATGAACCCAACATGTGTGTGCTAGGTCAGAGGCAGGTAAAATGCAATTTTAAGAAAAACAGTTTTAAATTAAGTACAACACAAAAATGCAATAAACAGGCTCTAGGTATGTTCTAAATACTGTTTCTAACACATATATCAACTTTTGCAAGCAAGAAAATAAAAAAAGTAGGTGGCAATGCAGTTTTTCTAAGAAATAAATCAGAAAAAAATACTTAAAATCTTAAAAGTGGCTCCCTTCTTCTCTCAGCATTTTCTCCTCTTGGTAGGTGCTTCAGCAACAACTATCAAGCCTGGAAAGATGCCAAAACCATGCGGTTGCAGGGTTTTAAGAGAGAGAGATCAAGGAGTTTGGAATTGACCCAAAATGGCCAATAAAACTACAGTTTCTAGGCAGTAACCACTCCTACAGGGACAGGCAGGCTGCTCAGTGTTAACCACTGCCACTGGTGAACACAGAGACTTCCCTTTAGCCCAAGTAAGCACTGGCCTCCAAGAAACTTACAAACAGTTCAGAACAGCAACTCTGTAACTGAACTTTTTTAAATTATAGAAAGTGGGAAAATAGCAAGATTTTTTTTTGTTTTTGTTTAAGGATAGCAGAGACACACAAGTAGCAAACTAGTCAGAACAGTGCAATAAATGACCCCAACATGTGTGTGCTAGGTCAGAGGCAGGTAAAATGCAATTTTAAGAAAAACGATTTTAAATTAAGTGCAACACAAAAATGCAATAAACAGGCTCTAGGTATGTTCTAAATACTGTTTCTAACACAGATATCAACTTTTGCAAGCAAGAAAATGCCGAAAAGTAGGCAGCAATGCAGTTTTTCTAAGAAATAAATCAGAAGAAAATACTTAAAATCTCAAAAGTGGCTCCTTTCTTCTCTCAGCATTTTCTCCTCTTGGTAGGTGCTTCAGCAACAACTATCAAGCCTGGAAAGATGCCAAAACCATGCAGTTGCAGGGTTTTAAGAGAGAGAGATCAAGGAGTTTGGAATTGACCCAAAATGGCCAATAAAACTACAGTTTCTAGGCAGTAACCACTCCTACAGGGACAGGCAGGCTGCTCAGTGTTAACCACTGCCACTGGTGAACACAGAGACTTCCCTTTAGCCCAAGTAAGCACTGGCCTCCAAGAAACTTACAAACAGTTCAGAACAGCAACTCTGTAACTGAACTTTTTTTAAATTATAGAAAGTGGGAAAATAGCAAGATTTTTTTGTTTTTTGTTTTTTTTAAGGATAGCAGATAAACACATTTAGCAAACTAGTCAGAACAGTGCAATAAATGACCCCAACATGTGTGTGCTAGGTCAGAGGCAGGTAAAATGCAATTTTAAGAAAAAACGATTTTAAATTAAGTGCAACACAAAAATGCAATAAACAGGCTCTAGGTATGTTCTAAATACTGTTTCTAACACAGATATCAACTTTTGCAAGCAAGAAAATGCCGAAAAGTAGGCAGCAATGCAGTTTTTCTAAGAAATAAATCAGAAGAAAATACTTAAAATCTCAAAAGTGGCTCCTTTCTTCTCTCAGCATTTTCTCCTCTTGGTAGGTGCTTCAGCAACAACTATCAAGCCTGGAAAGATGCCAAAACCATGCGGTTGCAGGGTTTTAAGAGAGAGAGATCAAGGAGTTTGGAATTGACCCAAAATGGCCAATAAAACTACAGTTTCTAGGCAGTAACCACTCCTACAGGGACAGGCAGGCTGCTCAGTGTTAACCACTGCCACTGGTGAACACAGAGACTTCCCTTTAGCCCAAGTAAGCACTGGCCTCCAAGAAACTTACAAACAGTTCAGAACAGCAACTCTGTAACTGAACTTTTTTAAATTATAGAAAGTGGGAAAATAGCAAGATTTTTGTTTTTTTTTTTTTGTTTAAGGATAGCAGAGACACACAAGTAGCAAACTAGTCAGAACAGTGCAATAAATGACCCCAACACATGTGTGCTAGGTCAGAGGCAGGTAAAATGCAATTTTAAGAAAAAACGATTTTAAATTAAGTGCAACACAAAAATGCAATAAACAGGCTCTAGGTATGTTCTAAATACTGTTTCTAACACAGATATCAACTTTTGCAAGCAGGAAAATGGCAAAGGTAGGCGGCAATGCAGTTTTTCTAAGAAATAAATCAGAAGAAAATACTTAAAATCTCAAAAGTGGCTCCTTTCTTCTCTCAGCATTTTCTCCTCTTGGTAGGTGCTTCAGCAACAACTATCAAGCCTGGAAAGATGCCAAAACCATGCGGTTGCAGGGTTTTAAGAGAGAGAGATCAAGGAGTTTGGAATTGACCCAAAATGGCCAATAAAACTACAGTTTCTAGGCAGTAACCACTCCTACAGGGACAGGCAGGCTGCTCAGTGTTAACCACTGCCACTGGTGAACACAGAGACTTCCCTTTAGCCCAAGTAAGCACTGGCCTCCAAGAAACTTACAAACAGTTCAGAACAGCAACTCTGTAACTGAACTTTTTTTAAATTATAGAAAGTGGGAAAATAGCAAGATTTTTTTTTTTTTTGTTTTTGTTTAAGGATAGCAGAGACACACAAGTAGCAAACTAGTCAGAACAGTGCAATAAATGACCCCAACACATGTGTGCTAGGTCAGAGGCAGGTAAAATGCAATTTTAAGAAAAAACGATTTTAAATTAAGTGCAACACAAAAATGCAATAAACAGGCTCTAGGTATGTTCTAAATACTGTTTCTAACACAGATATCAACTTTTGCAAGCAAGAAAATGCCAAAAAGTAGGCGGCAATGCAGTTTTTCTAAGAAATAAATCAGAAGAAAATACTTAAAATCTCAAAAGTGGCTCCTTTCTTCTCTCAGCATTTTCTCCTCTTGGTAGGTGCTTCAGCAACAACTATCAAGCCTGGAAAGATGCCAAAACCATGCGGTTGCAGGGTTTTAAGAGAGAGAGATCAAGGAGTTTGGAATTGACCCAAAATGGCCAATAAAACTACAGTTTCTAGGCAGTAACCACTCCTACAGGGACAGGCAGGCTGCTCAGTGTTAACCACTGCCACTGGTGAACACAGAGACTTCCCTTTAGCCCAAGTAAGCACTGGCCTCCAAGAAACTTACAAACAGTTCAGAACAGCAACTCTGTAACTGAACTTTTTTTAAATTATAGAAAGTGGGAAAATAGCAAGATTTTTTTTTTGTTTAAGGATAGCAGAGACACACAAGTAGCAAACTAGTCAGAACAGTGCAATAAATGACCCCAACATGTGTGTGCTAGGTCAGAGGCAGGTAAAATGCAATTTTAAGAAAAAACGATTTTAAATTAAGTGCAACACAAAAATGCAATAAACAGGCTCTAGGTATGTTCTAAATACTGTTTCTAACACAGATATCAACTTTTGCAAGCAAGAAAATGCCGAAAAGTAGGCGGCAATGCAGTTTTTCTAAGAAATAAATCAGAAGAAAATACTTAAAATCTCAAAAGTGGCTCCTTTCTTCTCTCAGCATTTTCTCCTCTTGGTAGGTGCTTCAGCAACAACTATCAAGCCTGGAAAGATGCCAAAACCACATGGTTGCAGGGTTTTAAGAGAGAGAGATCAAGGAGTTTGGAATTGACCCAAAATGGCCAATAAAACTACAGTTTCTAGGCAGTAACCACTCCTACAGGGACAGGCAGGCTGCTCAGTGTTAACCACTGCCACTGGTGAACACAGAGACTTCCCTTTAGCCCAAGTAAGCACTGGCCTCCAAGAAACTTACAAACAGTTCAGAACAGCAACTCTGTAACTGAACTTTTTTAAATTATAGAAAGTGGGAAAATAGCAAGATTTTTTGTTTTTGTTTTTGTTTAAGGATAGCAGAGACACACAAGTAGCAAACTAGTCAGAACAGTGCAATAAATGACCCCAACACATGTGTGCTAGGTCAGAGGCAGGTAAAATGCAATTTTAAGAAAAACGATTTTAAATTAAGTGCAACACAAAAATGCAATAAACAGGCTCTAGGTATGTTCTAAATACTGTTTCTAACACAGATATCAACTTTTGCAAGCAAGAAAATGCCGAAAAGTAGGTGGCAATGCAGTTTTTCTAAGAAATAAATCAGAAGAAAATACTTAAAATCTCAAAAGTGGCTCCTTTCTTCTCTCAGCATTTTCTCCTCTTGGTAGGTGCTTCAGCAACAACTATCAAGCCTGGAAAGATGCCAAAACCATGCGGTTGCAGGGTTTTAAGAGAGAGATCAAGGAGTTTGGAATTGACCCAAAATGGCCAATAAAACTACAGTTTCTAGGCAGTAACCACTCCTACAGGGACAGGCAGGCTGCTCAGTGTTAACCACTGCCACTGGTGAACACAGAGACTTCCCTTTAGCCCAAGTAAGCACTGGCCTCCAAGAAACTTACAAACAGTTCAGAACAGCAACTCTGTAACTGAACTTTTTTTAAATTATAGAAAGTGGGAAAATAGCAAGATTTTTTTTTTGTTTTGTTTAAGGATAGCAGAGACACACAAGTAGCAAACTAGTCAGAACAGTGCAATAAATGACCCCAACACATGTGTGCTAGGTCAGAGGCAGGTAAAATGCAATTTTAAGAAAAACGATTTTAAATTAAGTGCAACACAAAAATGCAATAAACAGGCTCTAGGTATGTTCTAAATACTGTTTCTAACACAGATATCAACTTTTGCAAGCAAGAAAATGCCGAAAAGTAGGCAGCAATGCAGTTTTTCTAAGAAATAAATCAGAAGAAAATACTTAAAATCTCAAAAGTGGCTCCTTTCTTCTCTCAGCATTTTCTCCTCTTGGTAGGTGCTTCAGCAACAACTATCAAGCCTGGAAAGATGCCAAAACCATGCGGTTGCAGGGTTTTAAGAGAGAGATCAAGGAGTTTGGAATTGACCCAAAATGGCCAATAAAACTACAGTTTCTAGGCAGTAACCACTCCTACAGGGACAGGCAGGCTGCTCAGTGTTAACCACTGCCACTGGTGAACACAGAGACTTCCCTTTAGCCCAAGTAAGCACTGGCCTCCAAGAAACTTACAAACAGTTCAGAACAGCAACTCTGTAACTGAACTTTTTTTAAATTATAGAAAGTGGGAAAATAGCAAGATTTTTTTGTTTTTTTGTTTTTGTTTAAGGATAGCAGAGACACACAAGTAGCAAACTAGTCAGAACAGTGCAATAAATGACCCCAACACGTGTGTGCTAGGTCAGAGGCAGGTAAAATGCAATTTTAAGAAAAACAATTTTAAATTAAGTGCAACACAAAAAATGCAATAAACAGGCTCTAGGTATGTTCTAAATACTGTTTCTAACACAGATATCAACTTTTGCAAGCAAGAAAATGCCGAAAAGTAGGCGGCAATGCAGTTTTTCTAAGAAATAAATCAGAAGAAAATACTTAAAATCTCAAAAGTGGCTCCTTTCTTCTCTCAGCATTTTCTCCTCTTGGTAGGTGCTTCAGCAACAACTATCAAGCCTGGAAAGATGCCAAAACCATGCGGTTGCAGGGTTTTAAGAGAGAGAGATCAAGGAGTTTGGAATTGACCCAAAATGGCCAATAAAACTACAGTTTCTAGGCAGTAACCACTCCTACAGGGACAGGCAGGCTGCTCAGTGTTAACCACTGCCACTGGTGAACACAGAGACTTCCCTTTAGCCCAAGTAAGCACTGGCCTCCAAGAAACTTACAAACAGTTCAGAACAGCAACTCTGTAACTGAACTTTTTTTAAATTATAGAAAGTGGGAAAATAGCAAGATTTTTTTGTTTTTTGTTTTTGTTTAAGGATAGCAGAGACACACAAGTAGCAAACTAGTCAGAACAGTGCAATAAATGACCCCAACACATGTGTGCTAGGTCAGAGGCAGGTAAAATGCAATTTTAAGAAAAATGATTTTAAATTAAGTGCAACACAAAAATGCAATAAACAGGCTCTAGGTATGTTCTAAATACTGTTTCTAACACAGATATCAACTTTTGCAAGCAAGAAAATGCCAAAAAGTAGGTGGCAATGCAGTTTTTCTAAGAAATAAATCAGAAGAAAATACTTAAAATCTCAAAAGTGGCTCCTTTCTTCTCTCAGCATTTTCTCCTCTTGGTAGGTGCTTCAGCAACAACTATCAAGCCTGGAAAGATGCCAAAACCATGCGGTTGCAGGGTTTTAAGAGAGAGAGATCAAGGAGTTTGGAATTGACCCAAAATGGCCAATAAAACTACAGTTTCTAGGCAGTAACCACTCCTACAGGGACAGGCAGGCTGCTCAGTGTTAACCACTGCCACTGGTGAACACAGAGACTTCCCTTTAGCCCAAGTAAGCACTGGCCTCCAAGAAACTTACAAACAGTTCAGAACAGCAACTCTGTAACTGAACTTTTTTTAATTATAGAAAGTGGGAAAAGAGCAAGATTTTTTTTGTTGCTTTTGTTTAAGGATAGCAGAGACACACAAGTAGCAAACTAGTCAGAACAGTGCAATAAATGACCCCAACATGTGTGTGCTAGGTCAGAGGCAGGTAAAATGCAATTTTAAGAAAAACGATTTTAAATTAAGTGCAACACAAAAATGCAATAAACAGGCTCTAGGTATGTTCTAAATACTGTTTCTAACACAGATATCAACTTTTGCAAGCAAGAAAATGCCGAAAAGTAGGCAGCAATGCAGTTTTTCTAAGAAATAAATCAGAAGAAAATACTTAAAATCTCAAAAGTGGCTCCTTTCTTCTCTCAGCATTTTCTCCTCTTGGTAGGTGCTTCAGCAACAACTATCAAGCCTGGAAAGATGCCAAAACCATGCAGTTGCAGGGTTTTAAGAGAGAGAGATCAAGGAGTTTGGAATTGACCCAAAATGGCCAATAAAACTACAGTTTCTAGGCAGTAACCACTCCTACAGGGACAGGCAGGCTGCTCAGTGTTAACAACTGCCACTGGTGAACACAGAGACTTCCCTTTAGCCCAAGTAAGCACTGGCATCCAAGAAACTTACAAACACTTCAGAACAGCAACTCTGTAACTGAACTTTTTTAATTGTAGAAAGTGGGAAAATAGCAAGATTTTTTTCTTTTTTGGTTTTTGTTTAAGGATAGCAGAGAAATACAAGTAGCAAACTAGTCAGAACAGTGCAATAAATGACCCCAACATGTGTGTGCTACGTCAGAGGCAGGTAAATTGCAATTTTAAGAAAAACGATTTTAAATTAAGTGCAACACAAAAAATGCAATAAATAGGCTCTAGGTATGTTCTAAATACTGTTTCTAACACAGATATCAAATTTTGCAAGCAAGGAAATACCGAAAGTAGGCGTCAATGCAGTTTTTCTAAGAAATAAATCAGAAGGAAAGACTCAAAATCTCAAAAGTGGCTCCCTTCTTCTCTTAGCATTTTCTCCTCTTGGTAGGTGCTTCAGCAACAACTATCAAGCCTGGAAAGACACCAAAACCACGCGGTTGCAGAGTTTTAAGAGAGAGAGATCAAGGAGTTTGGAATTGACCCAAAATGGCCAATAAAACTACAGTTTCTAGGCAGTAACCACTCCTACAGGGAAAGGCAGGCTGCTCAGTGTTAACCACTGCCACTGGTGAACACAGAGACTTCCCTTTAGCCCAAGTAAGCACTGGCCTCCAAGAAACTTACAAACAGTCCAGAACAGCAACTCTGTAACTGAACTTTTTTTAAATTATAGAAAGTGGGAAAATAGCAAGATTTTTTTTTTTTTGTTTTTGTTTAAGGATAGCAGAGACACACAAGTAGCAAACTAGTCAGAACAGTGCAATAAATGACCCCAACATGTGTGTGCTAGGTCAGAGGCAGGTAAAATGCAATTTTAAGAAAAACGGTTTTAAATTAAGTACAACACAAAAATGCAATAAAGAGGCTCTAGGTATGTTCTAAATACTGTTTCTAACACAGATATCAACTTTTGCAAGCAAGAAAATGCCAAAAAAGGTGGCAATGCAGTTTTTCTAAGAAATAAATCAGAAGAAAATACTTAAAATCTCAAAAGTGGCTCCCTTCTTCTCTCAGCATTTTCTCCTCTTGGTAGGTGCTTCAGCAACAACTATCAAGCCTGGAAAGATGCCAAAACCATGCGGTTGCAGGGTTTTAAGAGAGAGAGATCAAGGAGTTTGGAATTGACCCAAAATGGCCAATAAAACTACAGTTTCTAGGCAGTAACCACTCCTACAGGGACAGGCAGGCTGCTCAGTGTTAACCACTGCCACTGGTGAACACAGAGACTTCCCTTTAGCCCAAGTAAGCACTGGCCTCCAAGAAACTTACAAACAGTTCAGAACAGCAACTCTGTAACTGAACTTTTTAAATTGTAGAAAGTGGGAAAATAGCAAGATTTTTTTGTTTTTTTTTTGTTTAAGGATAGCAGAGACACACAAGTAGCAAACTAGTCAGAACAGTGCAATAAATGACCCCAACATGTGTGTGCTAGGTCAGAGGCAGGTAAAATGCAATTTTAAGAAAAACGATTTTAAATTAAGTGCAACACAAAAAATGCAATAAACAGGCTCTAGGTATGTTCTAAATACTGTTTCTAACACAGATATCAACTTTTGCAAGCAAGGAAATACCGAAAGTAGGCGGCAATGCAGTTTTTCTAAGAAATAAATCAGAAGGAAATACTCAAAATCTCAAAAGTGGCTCCCTTCTTCTCTCAGCATTTTCTCCTCTTGGTAGGTGCTTCAGCAACAACTATCAAGCCTGGAAAGATGCCAAAACCATGCGGTTGCAGGGTTTTAAGAGAGAGAGATCAAGGAGTTTGGAATTGACCCAAAATGGCCAATAAAACTACAGTTTCTAGGCAGTAACCACTCCTACAGGGACAGGCAGGCTGCTCAGTGTTAACCACTGCCACTGGTGAACACAGAGACTTCCCTTTAGCCCAAGTAAGCACTGGCCTCCAAGAAACTTACAAACAGTTCAGAACAGCAACTCTGTAACTGAACTTTTTTTAAATTATAGAAAGTGGGAAAATAGCAAGATTTTTTGTTTTTTGTTTAAGGATAGCAGAGAAACACAAGTAGGAAACTAGTCAGAACAGTGCAATAAATGAACCCAACATGTGTGCTAGGTCAGAGGCAGGTAAAATGCAATTTTAAGAAAAATGATTTTAAATTAAGTGCAACACAAAAATGCAATAAACAGGCTCTAGGTATGTTCTAAATACTGTTTCTAACACAGATATCAACTTTTGCAAGCAAGAAAATGCCGAAAAGTAGGCGGCAATGCAGTTTTTCTAAGAAATAAATCAGAAGAAAATACTTAAAATCTCAAAAGTGGCTCCTTTCTTCTCTCAGCATTTTCTCCTCTTGGTAGGTGCTTCAGCAACAACTATCAAGCCTGGAAAGATGCCAAAACCACATGGTTGCAGGGTTTTAAGAGAGAGAGATCAAGGAGTTTGGAATTGACCCAAAATGGCCAATAAAACTACAGTTTCTAGGCAGTAACCACTCCTACAGGGACAGGCAGGCTGCTCAGTGTTAACCACTGCCACTGGTGAACACAGAGACTTCCCTTTAGCCCAAGTAAGCACTGGCCTCCAAGAAACTTACAAACAGTTCAGAACAGCAACTCTGTAACTGAACTTTTTTAAATTATAGAAAGTGGGAAAATAGCAAGATTTTTTTTTTTTTGTTTTTGTTTAAGGATAGCAGAGACACACAAGTAGCAAACTAGTCAGAACAGTGCAATAAATGACCCCAACATGTGTTCTAGGTCAGAAGCAGGTAAAATGCAATTTTAAGAAAAACGATTTTAAATTAAGTGCAACACAAAAATGCAATAAACAGGCTCTAGGTATGTTCTAAATACTGTTTCTAACACAGATATCAACTGTTGCAAGCAGGTAAATGCCAAAAGTAGGTGGCAATGCAGTTTTTCTAAGAAATAAATCAGAAGAAAATACTTAAAATCTCAAAAGTGGCTCCTTTCTTCTCTCAGCATTTTCTCCTCTTGGTAGGTGCTTCAGCAACAACTATCAAGCCTGGAAAGATGCCAAAACCATGCGGTTGCAGGGTTTTAAGAGAGAGAGATCAAGGAGTTTGGAATTGACCCAAAATGGCCAATAAAACTACAGTTTCTAGGCAGTAACCACTCCTACAGGGACAGGCAGGCTGCTCAGTGTTAACCACTGCCACTGGTGAACACAGAGACTTCCCTTTAGCCCAAGTAAGCACTGGCCTCCAAGAAACTTACAAACAGTTCAGAACAGCAACTCTGTAACTGAACTTTTTTAAATTATAGAAAGTGGGAAAATAGCAAGATTTTTTGTTTTTTTGTTTTTGTTTAAGGATAGCAGAGACACACAAGTAGCAAACTAGTCAGAACAGTGCAATAAATGAACCCAACATGTGTGTGCTAGGTCAGAGGCAGGTAAAATGCAATTTTAAGAAAAACGGTTTTAAATTAAGTACAACACAAAAATGCAATAAAGAGGCTCTAGGTATGTTCTAAATACTGTTTCTAACACAGATATCAACTTTTGCAAGCAAGAAAATGCCAAAAGTAGGCAGCAATGCAGTTTTTCTAAGAAATAAATCAGAAGAAAATACTTAAAATCTCAAAAGTGGCTCCTTTCTTCTCTCAGCATTTTCTCCTCTTGGTAGGTGCTTCAGCAACAACTATCAAGCCTGGAAAGATGCCAAAACCATGCGGTTGCAGGGTTTTAAGAGAGAGAGATCAAGGAGTTTGGAATTGACCCAAAATGGCCAATAAAACTACAGTTTCTAGGCAGTAACCACTCCTACAGGGACAGGCAGGCTGCTCAGTGTTAACCACTGCCACTGGTGAACACAGAGACTTCCCTTTAGCCCAAGTAAGCACTGGCCTCCAAGAAACTTACAAACAGTTCAGAACAGCAACTCTGTAACTGAACTTTTTTTAAATTATAGAAAGTGGGAAAATAGCAAGATTTTTTGCTATTTTGGTTTTTGTTTAAGGATAGCAGAGAAATACAAGTAGCAAACTAGTCAGAACAGTGCAATAAATGACCCCAACATGTGTGTGCTAGGTCAGAGGCAGGTAAAATGCAATTTTAAGAAAAACGATTTTACATTAAGTGCAACACAAAAAAATGCAACAAACAGGCTCTAGGTATGTTCTAAATACTGTTTCTAACACAGATATCAACTTTTGCAAGAAAGGAAATACCGAAAGTAGGCGTCAATGCAGTTTTTCTAAGAAATAAATCAGAAGGAAATACTCAAAATCTCAAAAGTGGCTCCCTTCTTCTCTTAGCATTTTCTCCTCTTGGTAGGTGCTTCAGCAACAACTATCAAGCCTGGAAAGATGCCAAAACCACGCGGTTGCAGAGTTTTAAGAGAGAGAGATCAAGGAGTTTGGAATTGACCCAAAATGGCCAATAAAACTACAGTTTCTAGGCAGTAACCACTCCTACAGGGAAAGGCAGGCTGCTCAGTGTTAACCACTGCCACTGGTGAACACAGAGACTTCCCTTTAGCCCAAGTAAGCACTGGCCTCCAAGAAACTTACAAACAGTTCAGAACAGCAACTCTGTAACTGAACTTTTTTTAAATTATAGAAAGTGGGAAAATAGCAAGATTTTTTTTTTTTGTTTTTGTTTAAGGATAGCAGAGACACACAAGTAGCAAACTAGTCAGAACAGTGCAATAAATGACCCCAACACATGTGTGCTAGGTCAGAGGCAGGTAAAATGCAATTTTAAGAAAAAACGATTTTAAATTAAGTGCAACACAAAAATGCAATAAACAGGCTCTAGGTATGTTCTAAATACTGTTTCTAACACAGATATCAACTTTTGCAAGCAAGAAAATGCCAGAAAGTAGGTGGCAATGCAGTTTTTCTAAGAAATAAATCAGAAGAAAATACTTAAAATCTCAAAAGTGGCTCCTTTCTTCTCTCAGCATTTTCTCCTCTTGGTAGGTGCTTCAGCAACAACTATCAAGCCTGGAAAGATACCAAAACCATGCAGTTGCAGGGTTTTAAGAGAGAGATCAAGGAGTTTGGAAGTGACCCAAAATGGCCAATAAAACTACAGTTTTTAGGCAGTAACCACTCCTACAGGGACAGGCAGGCTGCTCAGTGTTAACCACTGCCACTGGTGGACACAGAGACTTCCCTTTATCCCAAGTAAGCACTGGCCTCCAAGAAACTTACAAACAGTTCAGAAGAGCAACTCTGTAACTGAACATCTTTTAAAATTATAGAAAGTGGGAAAATAGCAAGATTTTTTTTTTTTTTTTTTTAAGGATAGCAGAGACACACAAGTAGCAAACTAGTCAGAACAGTGCAATAAATGACCCCAACATGTGTGTGCTACGTCAGAGGCAGGTAAATTGCAATTTTAAGAAAAACGATTTTAAATTAAGTGCAACACAAAAAATGCAATAAATAGGCTCTAGGTATGTTCTAAATACTGTTTCTAACACAGATATCAACTTTTGCAAGAAAGGAAATACCGAAAGTAGGCGTCAATGCAGTTTTTCTAAGAAATAAATCAGAAGGAAATACTCAAAATCTCAAAAGTGGCTCCCTTCTTCTCTCAGCATTTTCTCCTCTTGGTAGGTGCTTCAGCAACAACTATCAAGCCTGGAAAGATGCCAAAACCATGCAGTTGCAGGGTTTTAAGAGAGAGAGATCAAGGAGTTTGGAATTGACCCAAAATGGCCAATAAAACTACAGTTTCTAGGCAGTAACCACTCCTACAGGGACAGGCAGGCTGCTCAGTGTTAACCACTGCCACTGGTGAACACAGAGACTTCCCTTTAGCCCAAGTAAGCACTGGCCTCCAAGAAACTTACAAACAGTTCAGAACAGCAACTCTGTAACTGAACTTTTTTAAATTATAGAAAGTGGGAAAATAGCAAGATTTTTTTTTTTGTTTTTGTTTAAGGATAGCAGAGACACACAAGTAGCAAACTAGTCAGAACAGTGCAATAAATGACCCCAACACGTGTGTGCTAGGTCAGAGGCAGGTAAAATGCAATTTTAAGAAAAACGATTTTAAATTAAGTGCAACACAAAAATGCAATAAACAGGCTCTAGGTATGTTCTAAATACTGTTTCTAACACAGATATCAACTTTTGCAAGCAAGAAAATGCCGAAAAGTAGGTGGCAATGCAGTTTTTCTAAGAAATAAATCAGAAGAAAATACTTAAAATCTCAAAAGTGGCTCCTTTCTTCTCTCAGCATTTTCTCCTCTTGGTAGGTGCTTCAGCAACAACTATCAAGCCTGGAAAGATGCCAAAACCATGCGGTTGCAGGGTTTTAAGAGAGAGAGATCAAGGAGTTTGGAATTGACCCAAAATGGCCAATAAAACTACAGTTTCTAGGCAGTAACCACTCCTACAGGGACAGGCAGGCTGCTCAGTGTTAACCACTGCCACTGGTGAACACAGAGACTTCCCTTTAGCCCAAGTAAGCACTGGCCTCCAAGAAACTTACAAACAGTTCAGAACAGCAACTCTGTAACTGAACTTTTTTAAATTATAGAAAGTGGGAAAATAGCAAGATTTTTTTGTTTTTGTTTTTGTTTAAGGATAGCAGAGACACACAAGTAGCAAACTAGTCAGAACAGTGCAATAAATGACCCCAACATGTGTGTGCTAGGTCAGAGGCAGGTAAAATGCAATTTTAAGAAAAACGATTTTAAATTAAGTGCAACACAAAAATGCAATAAACAGGCTCTAGGTATGTTCTAAATACTGTTTCTAACACAGATATCAACTTTTGCAAGCAAGAAAATGCCGAAAAGTAGGCAGCAATGCAGTTTTTCTAAGAAATAAATCAGAAGAAAATACTTAAAATCTCAAAAGTGGCTCCTTTCTTCTCTCAGCATTTTCTCCTCTTGGTAGGTGCTTCAGCAACAACTATCAAGCCTGGAAAGATGCCAAAACCATGCGGTTGCAGGGTTTTAAGAGAGAGAGATCAAGGAGTTTGGAATTGACCCAAAATGGCCAATAAAACTACAGTTTCTAGGCAGTAACCACTCCTACAGGGACAGGCAGGCTGCTCAGTGTTAACCACTGCCACTGGTGAACACAGAGACTTCCCTTTAGCCCAAGTAAGCATTGGCCTCCAAGAAACTTACAAACAGTTCAGAACAGCAACTGTGTAACTGACCTTTTTATAAGTTATAGAAAGTGGTAAAATAGCAATTATTTTGTTTTTTGTTTTTTGTTTAAGGATAGCAGAGACACACAAGTAGCAAACTAGTCAGAACAGTGCAATAAATGACCCCAACATGTGTGTGCTAGGTCAGAGGCAGGTAAAATGCAATTTTAATAAAAACGATTTTAAATTAAGTGCAACATAAAAATGCAATAAATAGGCTCTAGGTATTTTCTAAATACTGTTTCTAACACAGATATCAACTTCTGCAAGCAAGAAAATGCCAACAAGTAGGTGGCAATGCAGTTTTTCTAAGAAATAAATCAGAAGAAAATACTTAAAATCTCAAAAGTGGCTCCTTTCTTCTCTCAGCATTTTCTCCTCTTGGTAGGTGCTTCAGCAACAACTATCAAGCCTGGAAAGATGCCAAAACCATGCGGTTGCAGGGTTTTAAGAGAGAGATCAAGGAGTTTGGAATTGACCCAAAATGGCCAATAAAACTACAGTTTCTAGGCAGTAACCACTCCTGCAGGGACAGGCAGGCTGCTCAGTGTTAACCACTGCCACTGGTGAACACAGAGACTTCCCTTTAGCCCAAGTAAGCACTGGCCTCCAAGAAACTTACAAACAGTTCAGAACAGCAACTCTTTAACTGAACTTTTTTAAATTATAGAAAGTGGGAAAATAGCAAGATTTTTTTTGTTTTTTGTTTTTGTTTAAGGATAGCAGAGACACACAAGTAGCAAACTAGTCAGAACAGTGCAATAAATGACCCCAACACATGTGTGCTAGGTCAGAGGCAGGTAAAATGCAATTTTAAGAAAAAACTATTTTAAATTAAGTGCAACACAAAAATGCAATAAACAGGCTCTAGGTATGTTCTAAATACTGTTTCTAACACAGATATCAACTTTTGCAAGCAAGAAAATGCCAAAAAGTAGGTGGCAATGCAGTTTTTCTAAGAAATAAATCAGAAGAAAATACTTAAAATCTCAAAAGTGGCTCCTTTCTTCTCTCAGCATTTTCTCCTCTTGGTAGGTGCTTCAGCAACAACTATCAAGCCTGGAAAGATGCCAAAACCATGCGGTTGCAGGGTTTTAAGAGAGAGAGATCAAGGAGTTTGGAATTGACCCAAAATGGCCAATAAAACTACAGTTTCTAGGCAGTAACCACTCCTACAGGGACAGGCAGGCTGCTCAGTGTTAACCACTGCCACTGGTGAACACAGAGACTTCCCTTTAGCCCAAGTAAGCACTGACCTCCAAGAAACTTACAAACAGTTCCGAACAGCAACTTTGATACTGAACTTTTTTAAATTATAGAATAGCAAGATTTTTTTTTTTTGTTTTTGTTTAAGGATAGCAGAGACACACAAGTAGCAAACTAGTCAGAACAGTGCAATAAATGACCCCAACATGTGTGTGCTAGGTCAGAGGCAGGTAAAATGCAATTTTAAGAAAAACGATTTTAAATTAAGTGCAACACAAAAATGCAATAAACAGGCTCTAGGTATGTTCTAAATACTGTTTCTAACACAGATATCAACTTTTGCAAGCAAGAAAATGCCGAAAAGTAGGCAGCAATGCAGTTTTTCTAAGAAATAAATCAGAAGAAAATACTTAAAATCTCAAAAGTGGCTCCTTTCTTCTCTCAGCATTTTCTCCTCTTGGTAGGTGCTTCAGCAACAACTATCAAGCCTGGAAAGATGCCAAAACCATGCGGTTGCAGGGTTTTAAGAGAGAGAGATCAAGGAGTTTGGAATTGACCCAAAATGGCCAATAAAACTACAGTTTCTAGGCAGTAACCACTCCTACAGGGACAGGCAGGCTGCTCAGTGTTAACCACTGCCACTGGTGAACACAGAGACTTCCCTTTAGCCCAAGTAAGCACTGGCCTCCAAGAAACTTACAAACAGTTCAGAACAGCAACTCTGTAACTGAACTTTTTTTAAATTATAGAAAGTGGGAAAATAGCAAGATTTTTTTGTTTTTTTTTTGTTTAAGGATAGCAGAGACACACAAGTAGCAAACTAGTCAGAACAGTGCAATAAATGACCCCAACATGTGTGTGCTAGGTCAGAGGCAGGTAAAATGCAATTTTAAGAAAAACGATTTTAAATTAAGTGCAACACAAAAATGCAATAAACAGGCTCTAGGTATGTTCTAAATACTGTTTCTAACACAGATATCAACTTTTGCAAGCAAGAAAATGCCGAAAAGTAGGCGGCAATGCAGTTTTTCTAAGAAATAAATCAGAAGAAAATACTTAAAATCTCAAAAGTGGCTCCTTTCTTCTCTCAGCATTTTCTCCTCTTGGTAGGTGCTTCAGCAACAACTATCAAGCCTGGAAAGATGCCAAAACCATGCGGTTGCAGGGTTTTAAGAGAGAGAGATCAAGGAGTTTGGAATTGACCCAAAATGGCCAATAAAACTACAGTTTCTAGGCAGTAACCACTCCTACAGGGACAGGCAGGCTGCTCAGTGTTAACCACTGCCACTGGTGAACACAGAGACTTCCCTTTAGCCCAAGTAAGCACTGGCCTCCAAGAAACTTACAAACAGTTCAGAACAGCAACTCTGTAACTGAACTTTTTTTAAATTATAGAAAGTGGGAAAATAGCAAGATTTTTTGTTTTTTGTTTTTGTTTAAGGATAGCAGAGACACACAAGTAGCAAACTAGTCAGAACAGTGCAATAAATGACCCCAACATGTGTGTGCTAGGTCAGAGGCAGGTAAAATGCAATTTTAAGAAAAACGATTTTAAATTAAGTGCAACACAAAAATGCAATAAACAGGCTCTAGGTATGTTCTAAATACTGTTTCTAACACAGATATCAACTTTTGCAAGCAAGAAAATGCCGAAAAGTAGGTGGCAATGCAGTTTTTCTAAGAAATAAATCAGAAGAAAATACTTAAAATCTCAAAAGTGGCTCCTTTCTTCTCTCAGCATTTTCTCCTCTTGGTAGGTGCTTCAGCAACAACTATCAAGCCTGGAAAGATGCCAAAACCATGCGGTTGCAGGGTTTTAAGAGAGAGAGATCAAGGAGTTTGGAATTGACCCAAAATGGCCAATAAAACTACAGTTTCTAGGCAGTAACCACTCCTACAGGGACAGGCAGGCTGCTCAGTGTTAACCACTGCCACTGGTGAACACAGAGACTTCCCTTTAGCCCAAGTAAGCACTGGCCTCCAAGAAACTTACAAACAGTTCAGAACAGCAACTCTGTAACTGAACATTTTTAAATTATAGAAAGTGGGAAAATAGCAAGATTTTTTTTTTTTTTTTGTTTAAGGATAGCAGAGACACACAAGTAGCAAACTAGTCAGAACAGTGCAATAAATGACCCCAACATGTGTGTGCTAGGTCAGAGGCAGGTAAAATGCAATTTTAAGAAAAACGATTTTAAATTAAGTGCAACACAAAAATGCAATAAACAGGCTCTAGGTATGTTCTAAATACTGTTTCTAACACAGATATCAACTTTTGCAAGCAAGAAAATGCCGAAAAGTAGGCAGCAATGCAGTTTTTCTAAGAAATAAATCAGAAGAAAATACTTAAAATCTCAAAAGTGGCTCCTTTCTTCTCTCAGCATTTTCTCCTCTTGGTAGGTGCTTCAGCAACAACTATCAAGCCTGGAAAGATGCCAAAACCATGTGGTTGCAGGGTTTTAAGAGAGAGAGATCAAGGAGTTTGGAATTGACCCAAAATGGCCAATAAAACTACAGTTTCTAGGCAGTAACCACTCCTACAGGGACAGGCAGGCTGCTCAGTGTTAACCACTGCCACTGGTGAACACAGAGACTTCCCTTTAGCCCAAGTAAGCACTGGCCTCCAAGAAACTTACAAACAGTTCAGAACAGCAACTCTGTAACTGAACTTTTTTAATTATAGAAAGTGGGAAAATAGCAAGATTTTTTTTTGTTTTTGTTTAAGGATAGCAGAGACACACAAGTAGCAAACTAGTCAGAACAGTGCAATAAATGACCCCAACATGTGTGTGCTAGGTCAGAGGCAGGTAAAATGCAATTTTAAGAAAAAACGATTTTAAATTAAGTGCAACACAAAAAATGCAATAAACAGGCTCTAGGTATGTTCTAAATACTGTTTCTAACACATATATCAAGTTTTGCAAGCAAGAAAATGCAGAAAAGTTGGCGACAATGCAGTTTTTTCTAAGAAATAAATCAGAAGAAAATACTTAAAATCGCAAAAGTTTCTCCTTTCTTCTCTCAGCATTTTCTCCTCTTGGTAGGTGCTTCAGCAACATCTATCAAGCCTGGAAAGACCAGTTTATTGCTTATACAATCATCCCACCTGGAGCCCAGGCAGATGTTACCTTAGGTTCATAGGAAGTTACAAATTAGAGAACTGATGACAAGTATGTTTTGGGGTATGCCTGATGGGGACAGCTGGGGTGAAGTTTGCCCCAAACTGCCTGGTAGCAGGCTGGTGTTGTCCTCAGGATCAGTATGACTGGTACTGTCCACTACTAGTTGGGAACAAAGCTGGGCCTTCACTTTCAGATTTCTGGCATAAGTAAAGAATGCATCCTGATTATCTTTAGCTAGGGATTCTACTTTAGGTTTGTACATAGCTTTAGAGGAATTTGCATGATGGCTAATTCCCTTGTTCAAACTGTGGATGGTATCCTTCCTCTGCTGAGTCAATTACCTCTTGTTCTTAGACATTACTTTCTTCCACTTGTATAACCTATATATGCCTGATGCCCAGCAGGGTGGCTTGTTTACTGTAAGGAACTTGGTTTGATCAGTTGACATTCAGCTATCTCTATACATGTTCATAGCTGTTTATACAGGTCATTTGTGTACACCTATGTCAAGCAGTCATTGTTAACAGTGGAAGCAGGGGGTTGCAACTCTTTATGGCATCAGTTAGGAGCCTGTAGTTTGCTCTGGAGAAATGTTTTACCCCTGCTCTTGGCGGGGGGGTGCAGGATATTATTGTGAATGTGAATGAGATTGAATTGTCATCTGACCTGACCAGGGGGGCCAACACACAGGGGTTAGTGCAGAAAATCACTGTGTTGGTCAGTGCTAAGTCTAAGACATTCAAGCCCCTTGTGGGGTTACAGACTATCGGTTATACAGCATGTGTATTAACAAAATCCAGGAACATTAGGGTCTATGTGTTTCTGCACATATACAACTGCAAATCAATAGAAGGATAGTTGAAATTACACATGACCAAGATGTTTGGCTGTCTAGTGAGTGACTCAATTAGGTCCAAGAAGGCAGAGTGGTCCTTGTGGCTCATGGTGGGAGAGCTGTATCTATCAATGATATGGAATGGGGATTTACATACAGTTAGTTGGACTTAGAGTAGTGCTACAGAGTCACACTTTTTGACCAGTCTTGTGGTGTATTTGTCTTTAATGAAGATGAATACACCTCTGCCTTTGATTCTTTCTGCTTGTTTTGATGTGTGAACATGTGGAAGGCATTGTACACATGCATGGTCAGGGTGCTCTCTGCAGCCTTGAACCATGTCTGTGTGACTGCACAGACATGGACACCTTCCAAGGTAAAGAGTTCTTCCAGTGAGGGCAGTTTCTGATTTACACTCTTTGCATGAAGCAGCATAACCTTCAGTTTGTCTGTGGTAGATTCTTTTACATTGGGACTTTAGTTGTTCTGACATTGCCTAAAAAGGCCACTATGGGGTGGCAAGACTAGCAAAATGTGTCTATTCTATGGAGGGCTAGGGTTACACAAATGTGTCAATGTTTCAGAATGCACAGCTGAGTTGCTCACGGGGCAGCAGTGCAATCTGTGAGCAGCTATGGTAAACTATGTGCAAATACCCCAAAACACAATGCTGAAATGCAAATGAAGTTAAACTATTTTAAACAAGTAAAACAAGAGAAAGGCCAACAGTGAACCTTATTTCAGCAATCCCCAAGTCAGATGGGTTCTTGACTGCACAGTTCTGCCACAAGGGTGCAGGGGGATCCTCTTAATATAAGAAGGCTGGTTTTAGTAATCCAATGATACCAATCACTCTAGATTCAGCAAGCCTGAATCTAGCCTATGCTATAAAATGCAGAAGTACTTGAAATCCAAAGTGCAGAAAATCACAATCACAACAGAAGAATATACATTTTAAATAAAGCGGCAACCCAATAGAATACTTGAACAAGAGTACAGACAACAAACCTTCCTACTGTGAAATAAGTGGTCTGGAACATAAGTGCTTAAATCAGAACTAAGACCCTTTGAGAATAACCGTCACAATAAGCCTTCAACCAGCAATTCCCAGTTTAGAAGGGTGTAGGCTATCCTCCCCTGCCACAAGACTCTACACCACAAACCTTTCTAATGTAAAATAACTAGTTTGGAGGCCAAGTACTTAAACTACAACAAAGAGACTTAGAACAACAGCCACAATAAGCATTCAGCTGGCTATTCCTAACTCAGAATGCAGAGACTCCCTCTCCTCCCACCAGAGTGTAGACTACAAACCTTTGTAATATAAGACAACTGGCCTGAAGCCTAAGTGTTTAAACCAAAAATAATAGGCTTGGAATATCAGTTACAGTGTAATGCAATACCAGACAGATGACAGTAACATGTCTTTTAATCCACCCACATACATCATGTCATGGTTAGTAGACCCTGTGTTATTTTGATGAGAAAGCCCCGTGAGCTGTCCAACTACTGCGTGTTTCTAGTGAAGTCCCTGCAAAAGAGAGAATTATACTGTATTACTGTTCTGATGAGTTTGACTACAGTGCTGTCATACAATCCTGAGGTCTGCATGTGATGGCATATTGTATGATGTGCACCTCATGTATGTACTGGAAAACACTAAAGAGAAAGGTTATAAAGTAATGACACACATTCCCTTACAAGAGAATGCACTAGAAAGTATTGTCATGATTATGCTGTCCAGTCTATCATTTGGCAATGCAAATATAACTGACAGGTACAATTATCAGTTCAACAACACAAATGCACATATACTAGACACTAATGTAGCTTTGCACCTTGTGCATCAGGGACACAAAGCTTTTGTGTCCCTGAATCCAAAAGAGAGAAAACAGGGATATGGCACAGTTATCATCACTTGCACAGGGTGCTGGGAGGGCAGGAGACCTAGGCTGACACAAAAGGTCAGTGAGAGTGTGTGTGAAGGAGAAAGGGAAGCAGGCAGGCTGTATTGTGTCTGTAGGGCTCCTCCATGTGAAAGTGGTGCGTCTGCATTAACAGAGTCAAGCTCAATGCTAGCTCTATATCTTGGTATGTTGGTAGGTGTGAGCCATTCATAGTAAAAGTGCAATTCATCATTGTCACCTCTGACCATGGGAACTGGCTCTGACAGGGTTTACAGTGGCACTTCCATGCTAAGGTGAGATAGAGCACTGCTACCTGAGCATGATTAATGTCTGCTGGACCTGCTCTCTTGGCCCCATGGCCTGGTACTTCTGGATGTGGAAAGCACACTCTCCAATGGACCAGCAGAAGTAGGCACTACAGGAGCTTGATAGGGAATGGCCACATTGGCTCTTAGCAGATGTTGTGGCTGACCTACGCCCCAAGGATACTGTTCCCCTCCTGGCAGATGTTACATTACAGGCACTGCTTGTTCCATGACAGACACCCCTTGGTCCTTCACAGACATGTCTCATTCCAATGTGTCATTCATCTGTTCCAGGGAATCTGCAACACAGTAGAGGCAGGCATGCATGTCAGATTTTGCCACATCCACAACCCTGAGCATTTGTCTGGAGCACATTTCCATACATGCTTGTGTCTCCATGATGGCCTTAAATATACGTTGAGTGACACAGAAAGAGACACCTGCAGCAGGTGGAGGAGGGACAGCAGGCCCCGTCTGAGCATCCTTATCAATTGGCCTGCGTGGCACCTTGCCAACACTTTGGCTATGGCCTGACTCAACAGGCACTGAAGCTGCAGTAGCCACATTTCCTTGCTCGATGTTATTGCCCTCCACCTGTCCTATATCTGTGGGCTCAGTGGACTGGGAAAGTGTAGGCCTCCAGGGAAAAATAAGGGAGTGGCTGGATGTCAACCTCTGTGTCAGATTCAACCAGTGCACCGTGACTGCGCCTCAGTTTCACCACCACCATCATCACCAGTGTCTGATGAGACACTGACATCAGTTGGCAAAGGGCCCACACACTGTCATGATCACCTAAGATAAAAAGGGAGAAACACAGGCATACATTAATACCTGCAGTACTATGGTGCAATATATGCTAAACAGCTAATAGTGCTACCACTATTACAGACAGTACAGCAGTACACACAACAGGGTTAACATGACACATTAGATTTCTAGAAATTGATCTGTAGTACTGAAGTAACTTCATTTAGTTTACCACCTGCAGGAAGCCTACATTGCTGGATTCCTGATGGTCCTGAAATAAGTTAAGCAAGAGGCCAACATCATCACATTTAACAGTAATACCAGGAGGTACTACATGTACTCCTCTCAATCAGCATGACATGTTACTTTATCAAGAATGTAGCTGAAAACTCCAAACTGAGCTTATCACTGTATTAATATTCAATATCCCCCCAAAAAAACATGTGACACAGAAGTAAATTTTATTTCAGTTGTTTTACTATACAACATTATTGAACTGATCATATAACAAAGCCTACCTGGAAGCTCTTCCTGGGACTAAGAAGGAGTTGCACCCATATCAAGGATATATTGTAGGCCACTCTGCTGTGAGTTGTCCTGTGTCAGAAGATTCACCAGGAATTCCTCATTGGGGGTGAGAGGTGGTTCTCTCAGGCAACAGCAGCTGCATGCCTGCATGCAGATGTAAGCATTTCAGTGGCCCTATGGTGCACCTGCTAATAAGTACAACTATGGCAGCCCACGGCATTTATGTTAGCAGTGATTTGTTGCCATATCCTCAGCCTCTCTGGCATATCCAAGAAGAAAAGCACCATGTTAACGCAGCACATCCACTATTATTGTGTTTTCTGACTCACTGAAGAGGGTCTGCATCTCAATTACATTTTTGGTCGTAAAAGACAACAGAATGATAATACAAATAACTATCACATAACTACAAAGTAACTGTTACCAGATAAAACAGTTAAGGCTGAGACTCAGTATTACCCACTGGAAAAAATAGCACATACAACATATGAGAAATACTAACAGGCAGGATGCAAAACAAGGAGAGTAGCAAGGGCAACATATCCTTGTATGTGCCATAGCAGTAACTCAGCTGTGCTCACTCCAAAAAAAACACAGTCCGTTCTAGTTTGTGACATAACAGTAACTTCTCTTTGCTCCCCTCATCCACTAAGAAACACCCCCATGAACCATTTTGCTAATAAAACACATTGGAAATGCTAAACATGCATTCAAAGGACCTGTCCCTGAAACATTTGTGCATATGTATCACAGTGCTCACTATTTTGATGCATTGTCAATCATTTGTACCTCTGAAATGGTCTGGCAAACATGGCCATACCATCAGTACACTTTGAACTAATGTATACATATAACAGCATAAAAGGTTTTGCTTCACATTATGCATTAATATATTCCAACATATGCGTTACGTAGGTAAAATAAAAAAATGACTGTATACCTGCTGGGGTATCATATTGTCCTCAGTGAATATCCTCACACATTTTAAGGTAAATTATATAGACTGGCTTATTCACTGCATGTCTCTGAGTACTGGTCAGATAACTGATGAATGACTAAGAAACACAGAAAGGTGGGACACAACTGTATATTTGCAAGGAATAATCATAGCAGGTTGTGTGATTAGTAAGGGCACTACATCCAAATATATTACATAGAATACATTTACAAGTAGCAGCCATGCCTTGATATCAGTGTACATTCAGTTGCACTTGGTTGTGTGAGGAATTATGTCATGTATTTGCTGCAAAGGTGTTTGTGGGGCAAATATGGATATGTCCCCATCCTGTTTTCTGACAGGGCATTGCAGTGAGAGTTGGGATCTAGACCTATGTAGTCATATCTCATGTGTACTAAAAGGTTATACTCTGTATGTCACAGATTTTTTTTTCTGCATTTTAATTAATTCACTAATTCCCCATGTTTTATACTTTTTTTTATTTGGGGGGCTTTGGCAATGTGCATTTCATTTGTTCATAGAGCGGCACTGCACAAGCTGGATGAATTGGCCACCCAGGTAGCAGACAGGACCCAGACAGCCAGAAACATTCACCAGATACATTCAATTACTATATCTGGCCATCATGCAAACACATTTCCTGGCAGTGCCCAGTCGCACACCATTCAAATATTGCAAATCCAGTAAGTGTGCACTTCCAGTAAACCAGATAACTGCAACTGGCAGGATAACATTATTCTACATTAGTCTTGATCAGTGGTAGGCATGGCTGTTGTTCCTGGAGAGTTTTTGAGATTCTGTACTCAAAGATGGGGTGTCCAGGAATCAAAAGTGTTGGACTCCTAGTCACTGAACATGGGTCCAGGCTGTTGCAGAGGGACTATTGTGGCTCAGATTACAGGGCAGAGGCATGGAATAGTCTGGCCTGGGGTCTGACCAGTGCTACCGGTATCCCCTGCATTGCTCTGACCAGTGCTACCTGTATCCCCACATTGGTGAACAATGTAGGAACCACTACAGAGACCTCAGGATGAGGAAGAGGGATACCTTCAACCACTGGCACAAGGAATGTAGGGCTGGGGGCACCCCACAGTCATGTAAGTATCACTTACAGAGACTACTGGTCAACATTAAAAGCTGGATATAGTCAGGATTGGTATTCGTAATGGCATTATGCTGTGTTCTGTTTTTTCCACAGCTAACCCAGCACTGAATGTGAGAACCCATATTGTTTGATTGGTATAGATGTGAGACACGTGGTAAGCATGCATCCCTCCCAACAATGGGGTTATTTCAGCATTAAAAGTTACAATGCATTTATTTGTTACTTATACAATTGTATCAAGTTGAGCATTCATTTCTTAACTGTAATAGGGAAGTATGTATGCATTACTCTGGAGGACAAAACAACAGTTAATTATTACAAAGTAGTCATAGGTTATGCCTTCAAAATCCACACTTCCCAAATACACAGTACTGTTAAGGTTTCATCTTTATTGCAATATAACGTCATAGCTGTAAACTAGTGTCACCACTGGTTTGCTGTAAACTGTAATTAGCATATTTGGACCATGCATATTTGCAATGTATGCACAGATCAATGATTCTGTCTGTAGTATAGCGTGCATTTGTTAGAAGCTGGGTAGTCTTAACAGTAAACAAAGGTATTTATTAGGAGTTTGTAGTGTTAAAAGTAAAGGTAGCAGAACAGAGGAAAATAATTGTGCCAATGCTTTGTATGTCACATATGAAGTTACTAATGTTCTCCCTTTTTTCTCTCACCCCAACCCTTTTCTCTGTTTTTTTATGTGTTTATTATTTTATTTTTTTAACTGCCCCCACTCCACCAGCTACAGCACCACTGCCCAGCACCTCTGATGCAGAACCTGGTAGCACCCCATCTACCTCCCCTGCACTATCAGGTCCCTCAGGTAGTTCTGCTTGTTAGGATAGGCCTGTGGAAGAGGGGGGGGAGTTTATCACCTATGGCGAACTGCCAAGGATGGTGTGTAGAATTGTACGCTGCACTGTTGGTGCACACCCACACTGGCTGGAAACACTGCTGTCCATCATTGTATTAAATAACACAAGGAGATGCAGATGTCAGACACTGCTACCATCGGCACAGTGAGGTTACAGTGCTGACAGTCCACTGGGTGAGGACTCGATTCTCACTGTCACCCAGCCTGAGGTCCATGGGTTTGAGATTTCCCCACCCTCACTCCAGCCATTGCGTTCCCCCACCTCATGAGTCTTTTACCATCCATGTCTCCTGTCTTGTTTGTCTTGTCTGTCTGCAGTTGCTTCCTGACCTTCCCAACTTACCTCACCCAGACATTCCTACAGCCATTCCCCAACATTCCTATCTCTCTCTCAAAAAAGGGGGGGGGGGCACCAGTCCCACAAAAAAAATCATCCCATACATAGCTCTACATTTCACACACATCTTCATGACACACATGATTCTTTCAAATTCTCTATACAATTCTCTATACAACAGATTGTGTTGTGGTCACCCCTCTCTTTGGGGATGACAGCCCATTTCAGCAAAATTTGTATGTTTTTTTTTCTGGAAGAAATGGATAGCTATGGTTCTTTCCTACATCCTTATGCACATTCCTGCCTTGTTTTCACTTTGTGCATTCCACTGCTTGCTCCCCATTTCACCATGTTTTTCCGCCTTTCCCGTTTCTTTTCTTTTCTTGTCATTAAGTCCTGGTGGCAGATGAGCTTTCAATTTGATCTGGCATTTCAGCTCTTTTGCTTCAATAAGGTTTCCCCATGAGCCTCCCCTATGGTTTACATACACTGTGTCAATGCCCACAAATTCAAAACAATGTCTAGGATTTTTAGAAACATATTTAAAAAGTGTATTGTTGTTGTTTTGTTTCCTAATATCCAGTTCATATATATGGTCTCTTAGGTGCCTCTGTCTTTCCCAACATAGAAACACTCACAACGTTTGCACAAATTGAGGTAGATAACTTCCACTAAGTTACACATCTGTGGGGTGTCCCCTGCCTGACATTCCCCAATCCAAAGGTCAAGGGTATCCTGCTTCCTCCTCTGGAGGTCATCAAAATGATGTCTGCATTGCTCATCTATGCAGGGAATACCTGTCACACTGGTTAAGGCTCTGGCAACAATATTCCTGGATTCAGATTTATATTTTGAGCAAGAATAGTCCCACTGCAACAACCTGGGCCCATTCTCCCTAACTAGGAGTAAAAAAAAAATCTTGGACTCCTGGACACCACAACGCTGCGCCCAAAAGCAAACACCATCTCCAGAAACTCCATACCTGCCTGCCATAGTTCAGTCTCAATGTCTAATGAACATTTCCCACCAATTGCAGTTTTTATGCTGCTGTTTCCTGCCTATTGCACGTATCGCGCTTACTGAGATTGTGCACATTTTGGATTTGCAACATTTGAAAACGCTGCACAAAGGTTATCATCATGCAAACATGGTAGGCAAATGTTCACAATGCTCGGCATTGTGTTTGCACAATAGTAAGCAATGCGAAACAGTGGCAAAAAATGCAATTTCTAGCTTATTAGGTATACGGGTACTTGTATAAATGGTCTAGTAAAATTTACCATATATGTGGTTCTCCTACACTTGCAGCTATTACAACAAGAAGGCTGAAAACACAATTATCTTGCACTTTATTGCTATGATCTGTAATCTCACAACAATAAAACAAAATGTGCACACCCTGTACTAGAACCCTATATCATCTGCACTCCACAGCTACATTTAACACCTGCCATGGGATTAGTGAGATGATGTCTGCTATCTTAGCAGTTATTGTAAGGTTATCCCTGTTAATCATAGAGCAATGCATCTTACCATGTTTGTGTGATGTACAGTATTATTAATTGAATGCATCTAGTGTATATTTGTGACTGTCTGGGTCTTGTCTACAACCTGGGTGGTCCATTACTCCAGTTTGTGCACTGCTGCACATCATGCAAACCAGGAAACACAGCTAAACATGTTTATGTCAAGCGGCACATCATGCTAACACTGGCAAGAAAGATAAATTAAAACACAAACGGCAGACTGTCCACAGTTTTGCATAATGTCTGGATATTTGCATCATATATTTGGCCTGTTCCTTGTAAAATGTATGGTTTAAGGTGAAATCACTGAAGAGTGCAGTCAGTATATAATAATATACATTTCTGTTCTGTACTTATCCACATTCAGTATACATGTTTTGTGGCCAGCAATACTTGGGCAAGCCTTAAAACCTTGCCTACACATGCCACACATCCTTAATATTCATGGCATGAGGCTGCACAATGCTGAGCAATACACGGTATTGAATAAGCAAATACAATCCGTGTAGGCTCTGCATGGAACCTACATGGAGTTTATTAATTTTGGGTGTAGATCAGGGCATGTGTATGTACCTTTAAGAAGCATTTCCAGATGTAGTATGTGCATATAAATAGTGAGCACGTGCAGACAGCAGTGCCATTTTGACAGAACAGCTGGAGTGTTAAGATGTATGAGTGTGGTAGTCAGTCTGTTTATAAGTTTGTTTAAGTTACAAAGCCTCACTTCTAATCTGTTTGTGTGTAATAAAGTTGCTTGAACAGAACTCACGAATGTTCATCTGTTTTATCCTGACCAGACAAGCAACATGGTGTAAGAACCGAGATTAGAAGAGCTACTTCTTCGAACCATGAGCTGCAGATTTGAAGGTGAAGGCAGACTAAACAGGTGGAGTGAATCAGAGCAGAAACAAATGAAAAAGGGCCAGAAACAAGCTAAAGGTAAAGCAAACCGCACAAATGGTTTATTTGGCAAAGAAAATTAAATGGTGCATTTATAAGGCACAAAACACAATATTAATGAAATGAGTAGCACAAAAATATATTCTTAAGCAAACGAAAGTCACAAATTGCATTATTAATTAAACTAAATGTTCAAAACCATGATATGTAGCCTAACACTGAAATATATGTAAATTTTCACTTTTTGCTTGTTAACTAGTGAGTGTTACATCTTACTTCCCTCGTGATAGCATCTGACCATAGCCCGCTTGCACCCCTTGCCCCTCCCCTGATTTCTAAATTTCCTACCAGGAAGCATTCTTCACTGTTGCCATTTCTCCTGTTGCCACTAGGTGGCACTATACACCTAAAATAGACGTACTCAGACATTTTCAACTACTGGTTACTAGCATAGTTTGACTCTTTCCTTCAATTCCCCCCTACCCTGTTTTTCTTATCCCTTCCTGGCTTACCTCACATTTTTTCTCCTGCCATTATACTTTTCTCCTGATTTTATACGGCAAACTCTCTATAACAACACTTCCTCTCTAGACAGGGGTCCAGGAAAGTAAATAATGTGGGAAGAAATAGCCAGGGAATTGTTATGGCTAGGCTAGTATAGGCCCTAGGGCTGATAGCCTAGTACCAACCTATGAACCTATGAACCTATGAACCTGTAGTCTTTTTACAGCTACAGATTGTTTTTCTCTCTTTGGCTCATCCTCATTTTGGCTATTTTCCCACCCCTTTCCCCCTTACCAGTACTATCTCAAACCCTTATCCCCATCCCCTAACCAACTTCCTCCCAGAAACGTATTTGTAGTTGGAGGTGTGTGCGGCGCCATTTTTCAATCTAACTCTGTGCGTGCACCATCTCCTCTAAGTGGTCCTGTGGTCTGGCTGCTCATCGCACCTCCCGGTAAGTGCAAAAATGGTAGCAATATTTGTATTGTGATTGTAGTACTTACTTAATGTTTAGTCATGTACTGCTAGGCTGCTTGCTTCCTGGTCATTTATCTTTGATAGTACAGCATGCTTGCTAGGAGACACACTATACACTTTAGCGATAATTGGCTGGTATCGCTATCGTAATTGTAATGTCTTGTTCTGTTTTACCAGCTTTAATGAGATAGTCCAGCTGGTACCTTTGTCGTATTTGTTATATCTGGTAATATCTGGTTTTGTTTTTGTCCCTTGTCTTTGCTTCTGGGCTGATAATTCATAATATGTGGTAATATCTGGAATTGTTTCTGTCCCTTGCCCTTGCTTCTGGGCTGATAAGAACTTGCGTCATTTCTGCGATATCTTTTTGATCCTGATTTGCACTACCTGCTAACTGCGGACTTTTCCAACATCTATTTTGTACTGTATTGAATTACCAGCTCCGACTGATAGTACTATTATTTAAATGTATTGAATGTATTGAATTCTCAGCTCCGACTGAAAGTACCATTATTTAAATGTGTGGCAATACACTTTTGCTACTGAATCGCTTTACATGCTCTAACTTGTTTTTTAAGACAGCTCACTTTTGCTACTGAAATGATTTACCTGTTTGAAAGTGTTTTTTAAGACATAGCCTTCTAAATTGTTAATTCAGATATAGAATGACTTTAGATACAGGAAAGGCTCCTATAGCCTATTTGACTGTTATACCATAAATTGCTTCATTTATGTGTTGCATATACATGAAACTGAATTGTGGCTTTTATATATTTGATTGTATTTATCTCCTTTACTGTTGCTGCTGTTGAACTCTTCCTGTACTTCACGTGCTACTCCACTGTCCTACCTGATAACTAACTATATCAACTATTGCATGTTTGCGGCAGTAGCATGGGGCTCTTCTCCCAGCGCTTTTGCTCTGTCCTATCTCTCAACTGGGTGTACTTCTCCACGTTCCTAAGGGGTAATGGGCCTTGGCTTTTTGCTTTTCTGGTCCCTCCATCTCTACATGTATCTGTTCTACTCTCCTTAAGCTTCCTTCCTGACTAGCCTTACTAGTTTTACTCTTACCTTATCTTCTCCTTCTGTACCCCCCCATATCTGTCTGACTTGTCTGTGATCTTGTCCTTTTTCTTTTTTTACAGCCTACTACCCAGGTACTCCCGCTCTTTCTTGCACAAGAAAGAAATTAAAAACCACAGCAACTAACATGAAAGGACCACCATCTCCTGGTATCCCATGAAGACACCTTTACCCTCAATGCGCCTATCACAACGGCTATCCCCTTAATACAAGAAGGCTCAGTGCATGTAGCCTAACACTGAAATATATGTAAATTTTCACTTTTTGCTTGTTAACTAGTGAGTGTTACATCTTACCTCCCATGTGATAGCAGCTGACTGCAGCCTGCTTGCACCCCTTGCCCCTCCCCTGATTTCTAACTTTTCTCTCCTAATGCCTAACTACATTTCCTACCAGGAAGCATTCTTCACTGTTGCCATTTCTCCTGTCGCCACTAGGTGGCACTATACACATAAAATAGACTTGTAGTCAGGTATTTTCAACTACTGGTTACTAGCATAGTTTGACCTTTTCCTTCAAGCCCCCCACCCTGATTTCTTACCCCTGTCTGGCTTACCTCACATTTTTATCCTGTCCATTATACTTTTCTCCTGATTTTATATGGCAAACTCTCTATAACAACACTTCCTCTCAGCTGTAGTCTTTTTACAGCTACAGATTGTTTTTCTCTCTTTGGCTCAACCTCACTTTGGCTCTGAGTGTTACATCTTACCTCCCGTGTGATAGCAGATGACCACAGCTCACTTGCACCCCTTGCCCCTCCCCTGATTTCTAACTTTTCTCTCCTAATGCCTAACTAAATTTCCTACCAGGAAGCATTCTTCACTGTTGCCATTTCTCCTATCACCACTAGGTGGCACTATACACTTAAAATAGACTTGTACTCAGATATTTTCAACTACTGGTTACTAGCATAGTTTGACCCTTTCTTTCAACCCCGTTTTTCTTAACCCTTTCTGGCTTACCTCACATTTTTTCTCCTGTCCGTTATACTTTTCTCCTGATTTTATATGGCAAAATCTCTATAACAACACTTCCTCTCAGCTGTAGTCTTTTTACAGCGACATACTGTTTTTCTCTCTTTGGCTCATCCTCACTTTGGCTCTACCCACTCCGTTCGCCCTGTGGGCTCACTCCACTCCCCTACCCTACCCCCAATTCCTACACACTCCCACATCATCTACATTTATACTTATCTAGCCCCTCCCCCAATCATCCAACATCCAATCCACATCCCTCCCACCCCCTTACAGATCCAACAACCAATCCTTATCCTTCCCAACCTCTCCCAAATTTGTTCAAATCACTCCTACAAAGTCCAAACAATTAATAATCCTCTTTAACCATGAAGACTTTCCTCCTGCAATTGACAATACTACTCTTCTTAGTATGTACCTACCACATCACTTCATACAACTACCCTGGACAAGACAACTTCCCCCTTACCCATAAATCCACTGCTAATATCTCTCCCATCCTATCCACTTACTCCCTAACAATAAACCCACCTTATTCAACACCACTGCCATAAGCTATAGCCATCTTAAACCCACCACCTTCTACCCCAAATCGACGGCCCAAAAATACCTAACCATTCTACTAAAACTAGTTAAATTATTGCAAAAAAAACAACAACAACTCCTAAACTCTGGGGATATCCACCCAAACCCAGGACCTTATGATACAAATCCTCTGACTAATGCACAATAGCTTCCCAATCTAACCCAAATTAATATCAGGTCATTAAATAGTCTACATGAACTACATACTCTAATCACACAATATTGCCCAGATATAGTCAGTTTAACAGAAACATGACTAAAACCATCAACCAAAGATACTGAGATCCTTCCACCAGGATACAGTATCCTTAGGCAAGATAGACTAAAGAAAAAGGGCTGTGGCATTGCCCTCCTTTACAAAAATACTTTAACCATAACTAAAACTGAGATACCCATACCCCCTTTGGATAAGGTAGAAATCCTCTTAACTAGGCTCAAAATATGTAACAGAAAAACCATCAACCTAGTAACAGGTTATATCCCGCCAGGCAATAATATCCCTACCATGGAGACATTACTTCAATAGCTATCACAATCCATGCCTCAAGAGACCATTGTATTAGGAGACTTTAATATAGACTGGCTCACATGCTCCTCCCAAACACCCACTAATCATATCAACCTACTTACCTTCTCTCAAGTATTCAAACAGCCCACTAGAATAGTCAAAAATAGTAAAAAAGAAAGCCTATTAGACTGGATCTTACTAAATAAAATACATTGTTCCTACTTAGCAGGCACCCTTCCTGACTCATTAAGTGACCATCAAACTACCTTCTTACTTAAATATAATTCCCACCACCACCAAACCCCAATACTTCAAACAATCAGAAACAAAAAACACTTTAACCCAACTAACTTCATACAAGAGCTAAATCAATACAACTGGTCTGAACTATATCACCTATCCCTAAATGAAGCCACCGAACACTTCAACTCCACCTTCTTAGAAATATTGAATAGGCATGCCCCGTAAGAACTACCAGAGTTAAAGCTAACACAGTTCCATGGTTAACTAGGGAAACTAGGCAAAAAATAGCAGAAAGCAACAGAGCCTGGATGGCCTGGAGGTCCAACAAAAATCCTATTACACAGCAAACCTACCAACAGATTAGAAATCTAACCAAGAAACTAGTTATGCAAGATAAAAGAAATTACTTTATTACCCATCAAAAACAACACATGAATAATCCTAAGACATTCTGGACAGGTTTAAACAAGTTGCTACACCCTGGTAAAACCATTACCCCACCCCCAACATCAGGTTTAACAAAAGAAAACATATCTGAATCATTCAATACATTCTTTACTAAAACTGTACTTGCCCTAGCACAAAAGCAACTCACTACCAATACAAGTGACCACCCTACATCTAACAACAGTCCCACTTTTAAGCTACAACCCACCCCAACCTCCTACATAAGAAAACTACTCTCCCAATTAAAACCTACAACACTAGGAGCAGATTCTCTCCCCAATGAATTCTTAAAACTGGCAGCAGCTGAAATAGCTATACCAGTCTCTATACTAATAAACAGATCTATCTCTGAAGCCACAGTACCCCTGACTTGGAAAACTGCCTACATTATACCTCTTCACAAAGGGGGCAGTTCCTATGACATATATAGCTACAGACCAATTGTAATCCTGTTATACTGTTGACCTTTATTACCCCAGCTCCTGCCCCGGCTGCTGAGTGTTTCCTGGTCCCAGAGGAACTGTTTGTATTTCTCTGTATCTCCTATCCTGCTCTACAGGACCTGCCTAGTCTGTAAAAGACCCCTTTCATTCTATTCCAGCCATCCCAGCACCTGACCAAAGATTACTGCTGCCCAGTGACTGGATTTGTTTTCTTCCCTGCTCCTACGGACTAAGAAACTCTGTATCTCCTGTCCTGCTCTACAGGACCTGCCTAGTCTGTAAAAGACCCCTTTCATTCTATTCCAGACATCCCAGCGCCTGACCAAAGATTACTGCTGCCCAGTGACTGGATTTTTTTCTTCCCTGTTCCTACGGACTAAGAAACTCTGTATCTCCTATCCTGCTCTACAGGACCTGCCTAGTCTGTAAAAGACCCCTTTCATTCTATTCCAGCCATCCCAGCACCTGACCAAAGATTACTGCTGCCCAGTGACTGGATTTTTTTCTTCCCTGCTCCTATGGACTAAGAAACTCTGTATCTCCTATCCTGCTCTACAGGACCTGCCTAGTCTGTAAAAGACCCCTTTCATTCTATTCCAGCCATCCCAGCGCCTGACCAAAGATTACTGCTGCCCAGTGACTGGACTTTTTTCTTCCCTGCTCCTATGGACTAAGAAACTCTGTATCTCCTATCCTGCTCTACAGGACCTGCCTGGTCTGTAAAAGACCCCTTTCATTCTATTCCAGCCATCCCAGCACCTGACCAAGGATTACTGCTGCTCAGTGACTGGATTTTTTTCTTCCCTGCTCCTATGGACTAAGAAACTCTGTATCTCCTATCCTGCTCTACAGGACCTGCCTAGTCTGTAAAAGACCCCTTTCATTCTATTCCAGCCATCCCAGCACCTGACCAAAGATTACTGCTGCCCAGTGACTGGATTTTTTTCTTCCCTGCTCCTACGGACTAAGAAACTCTGTATCTCCTATCCTGCTCTACAGGACCTTCCTAGTCTGTAAAAGACCCATTTCATTCTATTCCAGCCATCCCAGTGCCTGACCAAAGATTACTGCTGCCCAGTGACTGGATTTTCTTCTTCCCTGCTCCTATGGACTAAGAAACTCCTACTTCTTAGGTGTATCTGTTTAACCTACACTGCATCTAGTATAAATTATAAACTGTTTCTGTGTAAGTTATTCCTGTAGTAAGTATAGATAGTTATTTAAGCCTCTGTGCCAGGACTCTAGCAGCCATACTCCTCTCTATCGGTGATCCTACTGCCATATCTCCATACCCTTGGACCCATTATCTGTTGCACCCCTACCTGCCACTTCTATCACAGTTTTTTTCATCTATTCTACTCTCTGCCCACTAGGTGGTGCTCTAAGCTTGCTTTAGGCATATAATCCTTACCCCACTTTCCATAGCTTTTTTCTTATCTGGATCTTCTCTCAGGTTTTTCCCCTTGCCTAGCTGTGAATCTTTGTGCATTGTTCTGCTGCTCCTATCCCTCTCTTATCACACCCTCTAGCTCCATTATGCCTCTCCTAGTTTTATTTTAGTCCCTTTTGCCTCTAACCTGCTGTACCTAACTCTACTTACCTCTGGCCGCCTTCTCTCTACCTGGAACTTGCTACTCTCTGATTGTCTCTCTGCAGAATCTTCATCTACCTGCTGTAGCCGCTCCGTTTGCCCTGCGGGCTCACTCCGCTCCCCTACCCTACCCCCAATTCTCACCCACCCCCCAGCACTGCTAACTTTATAACTGCATAACCACACCCCTTGCTCCTCAACTACATATCACTACCTACTTCCCATTAACACCCCCATATCCACCCATCCCATTACTGCTAGCTTTATACCTGCATAACCACACCCCCTTCTCCTTAACTATCTATCACAACCTCCTTCCATTTAACACCCCCTATTTCCTACAAGAATAATTCCCATCCAATACTCAGTAACCTTACACCCCCCATACCTAACCTTACTATTACCTGCTGTACTTACCAACTTAACTTACCTTCCTCTTACATTTGTAACCTCTATAACACTCTTGCTTCAATCCTCCTACAACTCTCTCTTTCACCTTCTTCCATCTCTAATTTCTCTAGTTATTCCAACTACACTTAATTTACTCTTATATTCCTAATTTCTGTAACAACTCATACTAAACTTCACCTCTAAGCTCACCACCACCTGCTACTCTATTTTCCTCCTTCTGCTACCTCTATTATCACCTGTTACTTTACACCTTACACTCCTACACAATACTAGGCACCTTCTTTCACCTCACACCACCCTTACCCATTCAACCCGATGGCCTCTAAATACAACTCTACTTACACATACCTCCTACTCCTAGCCAAACTTGAAATCAATAACCATAAATCCATCTACATAATCTGTTCCTACCTTCCCCCAGGAAACAATATCAGTATTCTGGAAAATATACTTAGTAGCCTATCTATACACCTACCCCAGGAAACCATTGTCTTAGGTGACTTTAATATAGACTGGTCTACTTGTAGGTCCCCAAATCTCATTAACCACAAAAATCTTTTTGGTTTCTCACAAATGATAACCACCCCTATGAGAATCCAGAAACAAAGTGGTAAGGAAACCTTACTTGACTGGATTCTCATAAACAATCATCCTACTACTTATAAGCCAGGAACCCTTCCTGATGACATCAGTGACTATGTTCTTACCTATATAATTAAACAAAAACTTCATAGGCCCAATCCTACTATTTTAAAACCTCCCGCTCAAAAAAAAACTTTCACCCTGAGAACTTCCAAACAGAACTGAAGGCTTGTGACTGGTCACCATTGCTTCATCTTCCACTTGATGAAGCAGTTACCTACTTTAATACTAAATTCCTTCAAATCCTAGACTTCCATGCCCCCCATCGCTCATTCAGAATAAAGAGCAAAACTGTCCCTTGGCTCACAAACAAACAAGGCAAAAATCCTCCTAAGAAATAAAATCTGGGCCACGTGGAGAGCCTCTAAAAGCCCTTCCGACCACCTTTACTTTAAACAATTAAGAAATGCTACAAAAAAGACATCCTACTAGATAAAATAAACTTTTACATTCACCTCCAACAAGCCCACAAACAAAAAACACAAAATTTCTGGTCAGCTATGAACAAACTATTTCATCCAGGTCATACCAAGTCTTTCACCCCATCAGGGATCACTCAAAATAACCCTAAACTAATAGTTGATTCCTTTAATAACTACTTTATTGAAGCCATACAAACTCTAGCTAATTCTCTACCACCCACCAGCTCCCTCCCACCTAATACCACATCAAACTCTATTCCTTCTTTTCACATACAACCAATTCCTACATCCTCATTTGTAACCTCCTTCTAAAACTCAAGCCATGCACCCCCTCTGCTGACTGTATACCAGCAGAATACCTGCAAATTGCAGCTAAAGTTATAGCCTACCCTATTTCTATCCTTATTAATAGAACTATTTTAGAAAGTAAAATCCCCCTTATATGGAAGGTATCTCACATCATTCCTTTACACAAAGGTGGGATATCAACTGACATTTCCAACTTTAGACCTATTGCCTTACTCTCTCCTATAGCTAAAATAATGGAAAAATGTATCCACCAACAACTACTTGACCATCTTCTCCACAACAATTTGCTTGCCAACTGCCAACATGGTTTCAGACCATTCCATAGTACCTCAACTGCTCTGCTAGCCTTTTCTGACTGTATAAACAAAAATCGTAACAATAACACTCTTTCATCTGCTTTATCGACCTTTCAAAAGCCTTCGATATGGTCAACCATAATCTGCTTTTAGAGGTAATAAAAGCCCATTCACTGGACGCACAGGCGTTACTCTTGTTTAAATCCTACTTAGACAACCATCATCAAGCAGTCCTTTGGGATAATATGCTGTCAACTCCCCTCCCCATAAACCTTGGAGTACCTCAAGGTTCCATCCTAGGCCCTCTTCTCTTTTCAATGTTTATTAATGACCTAAATACTAAAATTCCTCAAGCCACCTGCATTCAGTATGCCGACGATTCTACTTTAATCTGCTCTGCTAGGTCCCCAACCACACTCCAGACCCTCACCCAGTCTGTATTTCATACTGTTGAAAATGGGTTCATGCAACACTGCCTCCTCCTGAATGCAAAAAAAAAAACAAAATTATTACTCTTTACTCCCACTCTAAAAATCATCACAATTTCACTTCACTATAACCTCTAACAATGGAACCACCATATCCCCTGATATCACAACCCATCTCCTAGGCATAACCATTGACAACAACCTTAACTATGACAATCATATTAACACTACCATAAAATCTGTCAACAAAAAAACTTGGTTCCCTGTATAGAATCAAACCCTTCCTTACACCTACAGCCAGAACCACTATAGCCCAAACTCATCTGATCTCTACCCTGCTTTATGCTTCTGCCATTTATACTAACCTTTCCAAAAGCAACCTTAACAAACTTGCCACTAGCTATAATAACATAGCCAGATTTGCTACCGGCAACCCTTTTAGAACACACCACTGTCTCAACCTCAAACAATTGGGATGGTTAGAACTGCAGTATCAGCTACTCTATCACCAACTTACTATAACCCAAAAGATACTTTTCCACCCTAATAATATCCCAATCCTCAATAATCTGACTACCCCTTACAAAAACCTTACTACTCTTCACTCAGCCGATAAGCTTCTAGTTTCCACTATTAAATCTAAAAACAAAGCTGGAGACTCTTTTTTTGCTAACACAGTTGGCAAGGCCTGGAACCAGCTTCCAAGTGAATCTTCTACTCTCTCTTCCACACATCTTTTTTAAAAACATCTCAAAGAACATTTTAAAACTCACTGGCTCTGCCCCTGCACTAACCCTGACTGATCTCTCCACCTTTACACATTCCTGCTATCCCTTTTATTTCTCTTCTACAGGGTACTTTACTGCTAATTATTCTATGGCCTTTTTGCTGTACTATGTTGTCCTACAAAAAAAAAAAAATCACACTTTTTCATTTATTGTAAATTTGTTCTTGATCATCCTCTTTTCCAAATATCACAAATAATGGGTATTAGCTGTATATGTTGATAGCTTTTCTACATTATTATTGTATAATAATGTCTTTAACTGTCTGCTTTGAGCTTTTCTCCCCGGGCCTCTCCTGAAAATGGACATGTATCCAGTTAGACTAGCCCGGTCAACAAATGTAAATAAATAAATAAATAAATAAAAATAAATAAATCCTATCCCCACTGGCTAAAATATTAGAAAAATGTATTCACCATCAGTTAATGTCCCACCTTATTAATCAAGAACTCATATCTCAAACACAACACGGTTTTCGACCAGGTCATAGCACAACTACAGCTCTGTTAGCATTCACAGATACCATAAACCACAACAGGAACAATGGTAAACTTTCCTCAGCCCTTTTCTTAGACCTATCAAAAGCATTTGATATGGTTAACCATGACAAACTTATCTCCCACCTTGTAAATCTAGGCTTAGACAACCAATCAGTCTCCTTGTTCAAAAACTACCTCAGCAATAGGCAACAAGCAGCACGATGGCACAATAACCTGTCTCCACTCTTACCTGTCACACTTGGGGTACCACAGGGATTTATACTGGGACCCCTGCTGTTCTCAATTTTCACAAATAATCTCCACTCAGCTGCAAATAGTTCTAGCCTTATCCAGTACGCAGATGATTCGACTATTATATGCACTGCCTCTACCCTGGCAGAACTACACAATAAAACCCAGGATAGTTTCCACTCAGTCGAAAACTGGCTTACTCAGAATGGCCTCATTCTTAAACCCCCAAAAAACAAGCTCCTGCTATTTCATCCATTACAAACTACCACACCTACCTCCACCTTCAATATACTCTCTAAAAATGGTACCCTTATTTCACCCGAATCCCACACAAAACTACTAGGCGTTACCATCGATAACAAGTTGAAATTTGATGTACACATTAATCTGGCTATTAAAAATACGCATAAAAACACAAATCCTACCTGACCCATAACACTAGATCCACAATTGCTCACACCCACCTTCTCTCATCATTACTGTATGCATCACCAATCTTAACCAATCTATCCAAAACAGAAACCAGCAAAATGACCACCTGTTACAATCAGACAGCCAAATTTGCTAACAACAGCTCCTTCAGAACCCATCACTGTCATAACCTAAAACAATTGGGCTGGCTTGAACTGCCAGATTTACTAATCTATAATCAACTGATCATCACTCACAAGCTGCTCACCCAACCGTATATAACACCTTCGTTAAGTAACATAATCGAGCAGTACTCCTGTCCTAGGCAACTCCGCTCCACAGACAAATTACTGTTAACAGTTACTAAAACCCACAGCCATGCTGGTGACTCCCTCTACTCTTCTTATATGTCCAAAATCTGGAACTCCCTACCTGCATCTATAACCCTAGAATCTTCCCTACCAAAATTTAAAAAGTATATCAAAAGTCATCTAAACAACAAATGGCTATGTCCCTACTCCACACCATACTAACTCCAGTCCCACTCCTATACTAATGCAACCCTTGCCTTAACACATAGCCTCTTGATTCACCTGCATAAGCTTAGTATACCACAACAAATGTATGAGGTTATTTTTAGGATAGTTTGCCTAATTTATTGTTTATAAATTTATTGATCACTTTATCTGTCTATGGCATAACACTTAATAGGTGTTCTCAACTAGATACTCTTATTGTACCTAGCTGAAATATGGATTGGATTGAATCATTCTCTGTATGTCTTGTACCTTGTCTCTTTGGAGCTTTTCTCCCCGGGCCTCCACTGAAAATGGACATGTATCCGGTTGGACTATCCCAGTTAACAAATGTAAAATAAATAAAAATAAATTTGAGAAAACTAGCAAATCTATTCATATGGGGCTCAGAATCATCTTTGGTTTGCATAACAAGCATGTTTAAAGTAAAATGGGCACAAGAAAAGTATAATGACCATGATAAGAGATTAAAAGGGCATAACAAGTGCCATAAAAAGGCAAGTTAGGCTGAAAGAGCAAGGCAAGAGCATGTTTTTTTTAGTAAAAGACTATGTTTGGACACAAACTAGCATTTCACATTGACAGAAGCCAGTCAAAGCATAACTAGAGTTGTTCAGAGTATCTTAGAGTGTGCAAAGTGTTTGCAGAGTGTGTGCTTTATCACGGTGCAATTATTTCAAAGAATTTGCTGTCTGCAAAGTACAGTTATATTGCAAAGTACAGTCAAAGTGTAGCCATTTCAAAAAGTTTTGTGTGCTGTGTGCATTTATTCAGAGGACCACCATTTCAGAGTGTTTCTTACACTGCAGAGTTATTTCACAGAGTTATTTCACAAAGTACAGCCATTTTGAAATGTTTCTGTGCTGTGTGCAGTTTATTTGCAAAGTGTATTCATCTCAAAGTGTTTCTTACTCTGAGCTTCTTCTGCTGTGTACAGTTTATTCACAAAGTACAGTCATTTCAAAGTGTTTCTTACACTGATAAGGAGTGGTTTCACAAAGTACAGTGATTTCAGTGTTCTTGTGCTACAGAGGTTTATTTGGCAAAGAGTAGTTATTTCAAAGAGTTTCTTGTGCTATTGGCCATAATTACAAGTACTGACATCAAGTTCTGGCATATTATATATTTATGTGTGTGTGTCTGTATATGATTTTAAGCACCTTCACTATTGTGTGTTGATACAGCAGAGGTATTTCACAGACCAGCTCAACTTGTGTTTGATCATAATGTAGCAGACTATTGAAGAGTATTCGAGCAGGAAAATTATATTTTCATACAAGCAGCTTTTTCTGACAAAGATGCACTTACAAGGGCATTCATTCTGCTTAACTTAGCTGGGTCAGAAGCCATTGAAAGAGAGTGTTCATTTGTGTATGCACCAGAAATATATGCAGGAGAGGGGGGAAACTGCCATATTGTGGTTTTAGCTGAATCCAGGGAGGACCCTGAGTGCTTAAAATGTAAATTTCGAGAAATGTGCAACCCCACCAGACAAATATTACATTAGAGAGGCAATTATTTTATACAAGAGACCAAAAGCCAGCTGAAACATTTTCAGCTTACATCACTGACTTGAGAAACAAACCTAAAACGTGCAGATTTGGTAACTCGAAAGATGAGTTAATAAAGGTAAGGCTTGTGTATGGTGTTAATAGTGCTGCAGTGAGAAAGATATTGCTTCATGACAGAGATTTTACTTTGAGCAAAACCATAGAGATTTGCCAAATCCATGAGCTCATAGAAAGGCACACAAGTATGCTTGCAAGTGATAAAAGCATGGTTTCAACAGCTCCTAGGGCAAGCGTAGACAGCATGTAACATGTGACAAGCACAAACAGGCCTAAGCACATGGCAGCAGCTACTCCTGTATGTGTGACAAGTCTTAGAACTAGCAAGTTCCAAGACTAGCTCAGTCAAAAGAGCATGCTCAGTACAGTACAGGAGGAAGTCAGCAAAACTTAAGTAAAGTCTTATTGTTAACTGTCGTAATTGTGGAGCCTACTATGAGTCTAACGGAAAGAAGTGCTTAGCATTTGGTCAGCATTGCCACAAATGTAAAAGTTTTGTAAATCAAGCAAGACTCAGCTATTAAGAAAGGTCACTCAGAAAAGCAAGTTAATCATGTAGAGAGCTGCAACCCTACTAGTAACGTGCTAGAGTGAGAGCTGCTGAGCAACTTAATTTGGTCAGTTGTGTGAAGCTTGTTGTTTATGGCGGTGAAGAGATTCAAACTGAAGGCTCAGTAGTGCTTTCATGCTATTCTGCTGGGAACAGTTACAGCTTGCAATTTTATGTAGTTCCAAGTCTCATGCAGTCCTTATTAGATCTCAGAAACAGTTTGAGAATGAAACTGCTTTCCTTTACCAAAGAATTCCATCAAGTAAGCACATTTCCCATTTTCAGCTTCAGTGATTCTATTTTCTCAGGGTATGCTGATGTGTTTGACAACAAGCTAGACACACTTACAGTTGTATACTCCATGAAGTTAGACCCACAGGTCAGTCCAGTGGTCAGACCAGCAAGGAGAGTTCCAATAGCTATGCAGGACAAACTGAAGGTCTAGTTTAGACAAAATGGTGCAGCAAGGTGTGATTTGTCCAGTCACAGAATTCACTGAGTGGGTGTCTTCCATGGTAGCTGCTCATAAGAAAAATTCAGATGAGATCAGAATATGCATTGACCCAAGAAATTTGAACACGGCATTAAAAAGACCTCATCATCATATGCATACAGTTGAGGAAATTGTGACCCTCATGCCAAATGCCACTGTCTTCTCTGTCTAAGATGCAAAGATTTCATTTTGGCAAGTGACGCTTGATCGCAAATCATCAATACTGACTACATTCAGTATCCCATTTGGTAGATACAGATTCCTCAGGATGCCTTTTGTAATACATTCTGCCAGCGAAGTCTTTCAGCATGCAATGAAACAATTTTTTTCAGGCTACCCATGTGCAATAGTAGTTGATTTACTGGTTGGAGGTAATGGTGAAGCAGAGCATGACAGAAACCTCAGGAAAGTTCTGGACAGAGCGCATGAAGGGAATTTAAATCTCAGTCCTCTGAAATGCAAATTCAGACTACCAGAAGTTACTTATGTAGGACATTTATTTACCAGTACAGGCTTATGACCAGATCCTTCCAAGCAAGCAGCAATTCTTGAGATGCCAGCTCCAGATAATGTCCAAGCTTTACAGCATTTTCTTGGTATGGTTAACTATTTGGGCAAATTTATCCCTGACTTTAGTGAGTTACTAGCACCTTTAAGAGAGCTGACACAAAAATTTTGCATGGTCATGGTTAGAACAACACCAGAGAGCATTTGATAACCTCAAACAGCAAATTGCTAACCCGTCTACATTAAGATACTATGATGTCCACAAACCAGTAGTTTCCTGTGATGCTTCAAATTTCTGTCTTGATGTAGTTAGTCTTCAAGAGGGCAGACCTGTTGCCTATGCATCTAGAACTCTTACCCAAACTGAGATGCAGTATGCTCAAATTGAGAAGGAACTTTTGGCAATTGTGTTCGCATGTTCAAAGTTCCAGGATTATATTTATAGCTGAGCAATCTAGATAGAAACTGACCATCAACCTCTAGTCATTATTTTAAAGAAGCATATGCATTCTGCTCCAGCAAGACTACAAAGAATGATGCTCATATTGCAAAAGTGTAATTTCAAAATGGTTTATACAAAAGGTAAACTTCTTTATCTGTCTGATAGCTTATCCAGATCACCCAGAAGTACTACAGAACAGGTTGATGCAGAGAATTTTGACTTTGATATCATGGAAGTGCATAATTTTTCTACTACAAGACTTGGTGAGATGAGAGATTATACAACGACTGATCCAATTTTGCAAAAGTTCAACTACTTCATCAATGTAGGATGGCCATCAAAGTAATCCTGTGTACTGCCAGAAGTACAACCTTACTTTCCATACAGAGATAAGATACTAATGGAAGATAGTATTATTGCCAAAGGTCCAACATTTGTTGTTCCTACCTCCTTACAATGTGAAAACATCCATCATAGTGACCCAGGTTCCAATTCTATCAAAAGAAGGATGAGAGGACTAGTATTTTGGCCTTCTCTAACAAAAGACATATAATGTGCTTTCTTCTTGTTCAGTTTGCAACAGTACTAAGCCACATTTGCAAAAAGAGCCACTTCAGGTAAACCATATTTCTGAACTACCTTGGTCAACAGTAGCAGTTGACATATTTGAGTAGAGCAGTCAACATTACTTAGTGTTGGTAGACTCTTATTCAAACTGGTTTGAGATCAATTTGTTACCTAACCTAATGTCCAGTGCTGTTATTACTAAGATGAAATGTAATTTCTCAGTCCATGGTAGTCCACACAAAGTCATTTCTGACAATGGTTCTTAGTTTACCAATTGTTTCAGAGATTTGCTAAAGAGTGAAACATTATCCATGCTGCTAGCAGTCCTGAATATTCTCAGTTAAATGGCATTGCTGAACATGCAGTACAGAGTGCAAAGCAATTACTGGAGAGGTCAAAGCATGACAATACAGATATCTTCTTGAATTTACTCAACCTCAGAAACATACCCTGTGACAATCTACTTGGCTCGCCTGCTCAGAAACTTCTATCTAGGCAAACCAGAACAACCTTCCCTATCAGTTCTAGTTTGTTGGTGCCTAATGTTAAAAGCAACAGAGCAATCAAAGCTCAACTTTTAAAAAGCGTTCTTCTCAGAAGTCCAGCTGTGATAAAATGAGCAGATTTATTTGTTCATTAAAAGAGGGAGAGATAGTGAGGATGCAAACAGTGAAAGGCTTTAATCGCATTGGTCAGGTGAGAGGTATATGTACCCAGCTGAGATCCTACTTAGTGGAATCTGAAGGTATAGAGTAAGGAGAAATCTCAGACATCTTCTTACTGTATCACAAATTATATTGCAGCGTCATACCTGTGATACAGACTCTAGATCTCAGAGCAACCCAGACAATGTTCATACTGAAGAACATGTTGCAGTATCCATTTACATTACTGATGATATCCCAGATGTCCCCAAAGTTGAACATTCCCAAAGACAGTCCCCATTGTTAGATCCAATTCTGACTTTTATGTTACACGTTCAGGTCATATTTCTAGACCTAGTGTAAAATACACAGCAATCTGGACATGATTGTTTTCCATGTGTCTAATTTTGGGTGATTGCATTTCAAATAATTAGTTCTGTATAACTGCATGTCAAAAGATCATTTCTGTAAATTGCATGTCATTGAATATGTCATTTCGCATATGGATAATTTCTCAGACAGCGAGGATGTTGATCAGAGCATGTGTATGTACCTTTAAGAAGCATTTCCAGATGTTGCACATGCATATAAATACTGAGCATGTGCAGGCAGTAGTGCCATTTTGAGAGAACAGACAGAGTGTTGATATGTAGGAGTGTGGCAGTCAGTCTGTTTATAAGTTTATTTAAGTTTAAGTTACAAAGCCTCATTTTTTATGTGTTTGTGTGTAATAAAGCTGCTTGAACAGAACCCATGAATGTTCATCTGTTTTATCCTAACCAGACGAGCGACACCGGGGCAGGTCTGTAATGGGTTGTGGGCTAAGAAAAGAAACAAAAAAGAAAACAATTTATGGGAATGGCTCAGGAATTGGTTACATGGGGCTATGATTGAGCATGTAAGGAACAGTCAAAAAAAGTAGAAAACAAGGTAAAGGATAATATGGCTATCTAGGAATATCAGGTGAGCAATTATGGAAAATGGTCCCCAAGTGGTGGAAAGGAGGGGTTGAGGAGGTAAGGAAGGCACAATGCAAGAGACTAGCAAAAACTATGATAAAGGTAGCAAGGTTGCAATGGAATTAACAAAAGAGATAAAAAAGGAAACAAGGCTTAAGTACATAGCAAGTATGAAGGAACTGATTAAGCCAGGCTAGGTAAAGATAGGAGGGGTATCTCAAGAGACTGGGAATAACAGAGATACTGAATGAATATTTTGTTTCAATCTTCATAAAGGAAAGCAAAGGCAGAGTGCCATGCTGAAAGGTACATACATATGTACCAATATTTCAGGCATGGGCAATAATGACCTTCTAGTCTGCCAATTCACCAAAATGTTGTTCCCATAATAAGTGGCCAAGCTGGTTTTAAAATTTTCGAAAGTAGTGCTTGCTTTAATATAATTTGGTAGTCTATCCCATGGGGTCTATATTATATATCTGAAACTTCAAAATTTCGAATCTCATATGTTCAACAACATATGAGCAAAACTTGAAACCTCAAATATATAATAAAAAAGTAAAAAAAAAACCTTACTTTAACTCTCTGAGCAGGGGGGCACTCCCCCACACACCCCCACTTAAATATACCAACTCCAAGACCGCACTTCAGTGCAAAAAAGGGAAATTTTCCCATTCTGCGCATATGGAGCCGTTGCCATTCGCCTTCAAACTTTTCAAAGTTCAATCATATGGTGTTGACCATATGACATTTGACTTTGAAACGTTCATCAATTTAATAGGGACCCTATTCCATGCACCACCTACTATCTTAGAGAAATGGTTAGCGCATCTGCCATTCCTGTATAATCTTCTACATAGTTTGTCTGATGATCATCTACTACTCTTTGATCATTCCAAACATTCCTAATTGTAGTTGTCTCTAAATGCCCTATATACCTGAGTAAGGTCACCTCTTAAATATTTATATGGGATAAAGTACAAGTTCAAATATTTTAATCTTTTGTAATAACTTAAAGTTACATACCCATGGATGTCCATGATTTATTTCTGCTGTACTCTTTCCAATTTAATCATGTTTGTTTTCTTATAAGGTTTCCATGCTGTTATTCCATGCTCTACTTTGGGTCTAAAGTAACTTACAAATTATGCTTTTGTCATTTTAAATTTCCTAGATGACATAAATATTTTTATACAGCCTATAGTTTTAAAACTATCATTAATCAATTGGTTAATATGATTAGAAAAACTTAAAACTGGATCTACCCTTATGCCCAAGTCCTTACATGAATCTACAGTTTCAATCACTGTGTGTTGTGTTAAATAGTCACCTTTCAATTTATATCTCCCAAATCTCATATGTTTAGTTTTTGATGTATTTAACAGCATGTTATTCTCCTTTGCCCAAATGGTCAATTTATTCATGTTCTTTTGGAGACATGTCATATTAATAACAGATGTAATTAGTGTACCCATTTTCAAGTCATCTGTATACAGACTATCGAACACCTCAGATGAAAAAAGATAGCTCTGAAAGATACAACTTAAATAAGTAAGGGCCCAGGACAGAGCCCTGTGGGACACCATCACTGTTATCTAGAATTTCACCTCTCCAATTGCTTTATTATACTTGCTATGTCCTATTTGTAAACTATGCAGCTATCCATCCTATCAAGATTAAACAAATACCTAGTCGTTCTAATTTATTGATCAGTGTTTTGTGTATGATCCAATCAAAGCCTAAAATTAAGTCTAAATACATTTCATCATAGCATATTTTTGCATTTATAGCTATTATTATATTATTTCAGAAGAAAGCCGCGGAGGTACAGTGGTAGTGCTGTTGCCTCACAGCAAGAGGTTCTCCTGTTCGAATCTCTGCTGGAGTGCCTTCTGTGTGGAGTCTGCATGTCCTCCCTGCGGTCGAGTGGCCTCAAAAGACATGCGTGAATGGGCGTGCCTTTGCTGAAGGTTGGGCGTCGGGCTGGCAACACGGCACCATAAAAATCAACTGCCAATCATTAGCGGACCAGAGTTCCGCTGTGGTAAAAAGACAAACATTATATTATTTTAGAGCATCATGTTACAGTTGATTATAGATCTATTTTCAACATATACGTGATAATATATGGTCCCAACTATTCCAGTTTTGACAATAATTTATGCAAAACAACCTTCTCTATTATTTTTCTACAACAAGAAAGTAAACTTTCTTATCTGACTTTGGGTTTTTCCTATTCCTATTCTCCTTCCTCCTAAGGATGGATTTAACAAATGCATGTCTCCAGTTTTTTTTTTTTTTTTTTTTTGCATGTCTCCAATCTTGAGAATCTCTCTATACTTAAATGTAATAGTGGATAACAGATATAATGGTCCTGCATTTAAGTTACCTGGCACTTGCTCACTAAAGCAATTATATAAGTCAGCACTAAAAAATTAAAAGCACTACACCCTCACAAACTCCCCTTGAGTACCTTGTTCCCCATTGGCCCTTCTTTTTTTCAATTATAAAGGAATTCCCAATACTATTCTAGCATGTCCAAAGGTCAGTTGTCAATCTCCTCTCTGGTCCAGCTGGTGAATCTGGGAATCTTGAGGCAATGTTACAACTGCCTCATGTACACAGACAACCCTCTCCTCCTCCCAACAAATTCCAACACATGTGAGAGATGCAACCATATAGCCAAACTGGAGGCTAAACTCTCTCAACTCAGTAATGGTGAAACCTGTCAGGAGGAGAAGGAAACCACACTCACTACAATTCCAGTCTCACATAGACCTACCATGACAGCAAACCAAACACATAAACACACAAAAACATACTCGGAGACTCTAAATAAAAATCTGCCTAAGCAGCAGAGACCTCCAAAGCAGAAACCCAAGCAACCGCTACCCCAAAACAAAACACGTGCAACACATAGCTCACAAAGCCAGTGTGCCAGACAGTCACAGCCCTTAAGGCTAAACAACACACCTGATACACTTGTAATAGGTGACTCTATCGGCAGGCACACTGACGTCCCGCTCACCAGGCTGAACAAGGAGAAGGTCACGGTGAGCTGCCTGTCAGGCGATAGGATCCGCCACATAACACAAGCACTCAGGTCACTCCAAGGCAAGTACAAATATGACTCAGTCATTGTCCATGCTGGTGCGAATGACCTGAGACGTACCTCTCTGGACTACATGAAAAGAGACATAGAGGAGCTCTCTGAGCATGAGTAATGCTACTCAATGCCAGAAGTCTAAACCTCAAGATGCATGCACTCGAAACTCTCCTTAGCATGGAGAATATCGATATCTGTGCAGTAACAGAAACCTGGTTCAAGGCTCCCAAGAGCACCCCAGCACTACCAGGTTATACCTCATACCATGCTTTTCAGCCCCAAAACTTGGACCGAACCAGAAAAGGAGGGGGAGTATCAATATTTGTCAAAGATACCCACACCTCCAGGTTGGTGGCACAGCACGAAGCATCAGAGACTATCCATGTGCAACTAACAGTGGGTAAAACTGCCTTCCAGTTTATAGCCTGCTACAGACCACCCTCCAAAACCCAGGAACCCCACTCGGCCTTCCTGAGAACACTGGAAAATATGAAGGTCTCTCCAAACACCATTATATTGGGTGACTTCAACTACCCAAACATAGACTGGGAGCATTTCTCTAGCTCCAACACCCTAGCTCAAAGGTTCCTAGAATTTATAAACTTAAATGCTATGGAACAACTGGTTACCACTCCCACAAGAGGGGAAAATATACTGGACCTGATCATCACCAACATGGGGACTCTATGCTCCAGACCAGAAGTGTATCCCTCACTGGTAAGATCAGACCATAAACTAATCTCACTGGATATTCACATCCCGACCCCACACCCTGCCCAGAAAACCACAGTGAAAAAATTCTCTAAAACAAATTTCACACTCCTCAAAACCAAGGTGGAATCCTTCAAAGCCCCCGGGCCTGTGGAAAATACGGCCCAGACTGCAGAATCCTTTATAAATGCATTCTATGAACATCTTCAGGAATGCATGGATCATGCAATCCCAAATAAAACCAAGACCCAATCCTCCAAAGGCAGACATCCTGTCTGGTGGACCTCAGCCATAAACAAACTATACAATAGAAGGAGGAAGCTACTACATGATAGAGCAAAATCCCAAAAAGGGAAGGCATCTCTGATCAGTGTTAGCAAAAAACTATGGGCACTCATAAAATCGTCTAAGGCCAGCTTCGAGAGGAAAATTGCACAGGACACTAAGGATAATCACAAGGCTTTCTTCAGTTATGTTAGGAACCTGGGTGGGAATTCCCAGATATGCTCAGAATTAGTCCAAAATGACAAAAAATACACCAAACCCACAGACATTGCCAACACCCTAGCTGACAGGTTCAGCGCAAACTTCTCCCCACCTCCCTACCAAAAGGGCAAATATCTATCCCAGCAGAGTGCTGCCCCCCTGACATCTCAGATGCTCAGGTAAGAGCTGCCCTCTCCAAAGCAAAAAACACAGCATCAATGGGACCAGATGGTGTCCCGGGCTGCGTCCTACATGAACTCCAAGAAGAGCTAAACCCAAACATAAAACTACTGTTCAATCTCAGCCTTACCACAGGATATGTACCCAGAGAGTGGCGTACAGCAACAGTGGTCCCTCTCCACAAAGGTGGTGCCTCAACGGATCCTGGAAACTATCGCCCCATAAGCCTGACTAGCTTGGTCTGCAAAGCTATGGAAAGGATCATCATGGACCTCATAAATAAAGATATTGGGGACCTACAGACACTGGATCCTACCCAGTTCGGCTTTGTTAAGGGCAGATCCTGCCTCTTAAACCTGGTCAATTTCTTTGAAACAGTCACCAAGGCAATTGACGAGGGGAAGGTAGTCCACACAGCCTACCTGGACCTCGCAAAAGCCTTTGATACAATACCCCACTCGGGCATTATAGATAAGCTCACCAGCTTAAATATAAACCCCTATGTCACTAGATGGGCTGCAAACTGGCTCAAGAACAGAACCCACATGGTTAGAATTGCTGGAGCCATGTCAGACTCCAGACCAGTTACAGTTACAAGTGGCATCCCACAAGGCTCAGTCCTGGGACCTCTGCTGTTTGGTATATATTTCGCGGAGGTACAGGTCAACACGGAAGGACTGTGGCTGACCAAGTTCGCAGATGACTGCAAACTGGGCGCTATAATTGACTCTCCAGCCGACACAAGCATCATCCAAAAGGGCCTCATAGAAACAGACAACTGGTGCCAGAGCCATGGCCTCAAGCTAAACGCCAAAAAGTGTATAGTCATCCCCTTTGGCAAAAACATAGTGCCCACAAATTATCACATAGGTGGTAATCCATTAAGTACGGAAGAAGTAATTAGGGACCTGGGGACCCAAGTTGATAGCAATCTTTCATTTGACAACCACGTGGCCAAAGTGGTTAGAAAAACATTTTATATAGCCCACCTAATCATGAAGGGATTCACATCTAGATCAGGGGAGGTCATCGTGCCTCTTTACTCATCCCTCATCAGGCCCATAATTGAGTACAATGCCCCTTTTGGGATGTACCTTACCAGACACCTGCAGCAACTGGAAAGACCCCAAAAGTACCTCACCAAGAGGATCAAAGGGCTCAAACAGATGCCATATGCTGCCCGGTTAAAGAAACTCCAGCTCTACTCAGTGGCATATCACCTGCTCAGAGGCAATCTGTGCCTGACGTATAAAGCCATGTCCAATCCGGAATTAATGGACATGCTGCACCTCAGAAAATCCAAATCCCATCGGGCTACACGCTCGAGAGACTTGAACCTCAGCACTGAAATAAATAGGACATGCTGGAGGGACAGATTCATAACCCAGAGGCTCCCTTCACTCTGGAATAAAATCCCAGTCCAGGTTAGGCAGAGTCCCTCATTGACTCTCTTCAAGAGGAATCTTGATGAGTGGATGGGGGATCGTAGGTTTACCCCGAGTATCACTTCTGTGTCACTGTTAGACAGAGGCACAGTATACTAACGTCGAAAACGGGCATAGCAAAATTAATTTAAAATGGGTGGCGAAAGCCAAACACACTCTAGCTAGGATTATAAATGCCCTAGGGCAGATAGCCTAGTATGAACCTATGAACCTATGTAAGTTCATGCTGAAGTGTTGTCAGGTCATTATTACTAATTCCATCTCCTCTCTGTGCTTTTTGGATCTTGTTTGTTTAGCTATATTTCAATATAGTATAATTTAATTTTAGAATCTACAGTATCTTAAGTTATTTAGATGTTAGTATGACAATTTATCACTCCCTTTATGGAGTTAAACTATTTTCCATAAGATTTTGTAAGTATATATATAATCTATTGAGTCTGAGAATAAAATTTAGAATCTACATGCAGTATATCAATTTCTATGTCTTTACTCTTACCAAATCTTTTTTGTTTTTGTTTTTTTTAAATCCTACCATATCATATGTATCTATAAAATGGTTTCCTATTATGTTCAATATATTTATATTCATTTTATTCCAATGTTTTTCTTGACCTACTCTCACAGTGTTTAATTTGTCTGTCCAGCATGTTTATTTCAGCTTTCAAAGTTATAGTTGAAACTTGTTTCAATTTCTGTTTTTATCTCTCATCTTAAATAATTATCTTGTTCTTATGAACTCCTCTTGAGCTTTTCAACCCAGTTCCTGATGTTAAAGATTTTTTTTTTTTTGCATTCAAACAATTTCCATTTCAGACTTTGTCACATGCCTTCTGCATTTTTCCATTGAATGCAACACTCCAAGCTTTATACAGTGACTGTTTTAATTCTATATAGTTGGTTATTAATCTTCTGTGCAAAAGTTTAGATTTCAAGTTTCCACAGAATTCTAATCCCATTATCACTGCACATCAATGGTTGTAAAACTTGGAATGAAGTAACAGTTGGTTGACCTAGGGGTAGATGAAGATTGAACTCTCGAGTATCATTTAACTACAGTTCAACCTGTTGAGGATGGGAGCCTCACCATAAAAAAATCACTATCAGCGAGTTTTGCCAGGAATGATGCCCTTTCTGGAGGTAAATTTCTCCTTCTTCAAGTTGGTGTGACCATAGAGTTGGTATATATAAGCTCAGGGATGCAGGAGGGGGCTTGCTTCCCTGTAAAAGAAAAATAAATAAATAAAACACTTAAATTGTAGCGTCGCACTTGGCAACTTACCTTTTATCACTATATCCCTTGTGGCACATAAAGCTTCAATTACCATTTTTGACCGATTGGCAAACATTTTTCCTCTAATATTTATTAAATTCCAACACTCATTAAATAAGTATTCCCTGAGTTGATGCCACTGAAAGTTAAAGATGATTTTTAACGTCAGTGACATCAACTCAGTGAAAATGAAATGCCTGCATAGAGTTTAATAGACGCATTCTGCACAGTCACAGAAATAAGCCCATTAAAGTTTGTGGAAGAGCCCTTAATTGATGTCACTGATTGAAACTGTAAACTTATTTGGGGTGAGGTTTGAATAAAAAGTTAATGAAGCTTTTTATTCAACACATGTCCCAAATTAATATAAAATGAACACTGCAAGATACATTGCAGCAGTTACACTCTTAAAGTGTGACAATACACTTAAAAAAGAAGGTTTGGGGCTTTTGGGGGATAATGCAGTTCAGGGATTCAAATTCTCAGCAAACTAGAATTAATCCTCTCTTAGTGGAAGTGTAACACTAATTTCCTTGGGAACTCAAACAATGTCCACTATGTTCCTGAACAAATGGAGCTCTCCCACCTCCTTCAGTGGTACTAACTCGCACTTGCCCACAAACTAATAAACCAACCACTAAAAGTCCCATCTCTCCAGAATCTACTCCAACCCTACATAACCACGAGACCACTAAGATCCAGCCAGAAAAACCTCCTACAGGTCACAACAGCCAATAAATCTGCTGGAGAAGCATTATTCTCCTGCACTATAGCCAGACTCTGGAACTCCCTGCCATCCTCAGTTACCTCTGTAACTTCTTACGCCCACTTCAAATCCTTACTAAAATCACACTTAAAAACTTGCCTGATATGCCCTTGCAACCCCCCCAATACCATCCACTCCACCCACCCACTACCTCTCTCAGCACCCTATCAACAACCTACTCTTATAGCAAGCTTGGCTACTCATGTTCCCAGCTACCTACCACATAGTATTAACTTCTTGTAGCAACAACTGCTAATGGCTGTTATGTACCTCAAAAACAGATCGTATCAATTGTTCACTGATGAATCTCAACTACATTTGTAACCATGTTTAGTATATGTCACCATATTTTAAAATTGTACTATGTTCTACAGCTGTTTTACATCTATGTTTTATTCTTGTCTTATGTCCTCAGCTGGACTAATGTCTATATTTTAAATGCTGTGTTTTTTAACTATATAATCTAAGTAATACTTAATGTGGAGCCTTTTTCCCTGGACCTCCACTGAAAACACTCCTGTGTCCAGTAGGACTCTCCCGGTCAACAAATGTAAATAAATAAATAAAAATAAAATAAATAAATCTACATAATAATTTGTTTTAATAATGATGTTAAATAAATATTATTCCAGTCTGTTTCTGATTAATTTAAATCCTCAGTTAATATTATTTTCCCTCCTGTGTTTCATGAAAGAAATGTATATATTCCAGCAGGTCATCAGAACTTTACTTTGGTGGTTTATATACACTCCAGCAACTGTTGTCTTTCCCAGGATTGTCTTTATTTTCTAGAGTATCAGTGTTACCTTCAAACATGTAATAATCAAAGTTCTCATGACAATCTTTAATCCCTAACACTTCCAAATGATTTTTTATTAATGTCTGTTACATGAAAAACTCTCTAGTCATTGCTGTTTAACCATAATAACAAACATTAATCTTGTAGTAATATAACATTTTCCAAACAAAAATACTTTATTACCAATGCTCTTAGAATTAGCAAGCAACACAGATATCTGGGAACTATAACATTTATGACATAGCAAGAATGCTGCCTTTCATTAATCAAATATTGGAATATTGGAATATATCTGCTGCAGAAATTCTATTTCCTTCTTTTGACAAGTGCACTGTATCCTATGTAAATACATATGTGGCCAGAATTAGGCATGAATGCTCTCTGCATTCCACTTCTTAAAATGGGCCATTTTTTGTATTTGTATTTACCAAAAACATATATATTTTCACTCACACTGACCTAACTCTTCCTTTTATATATGTGTGAAAAATATGTCCTAACACATGTACCAGCTATGTTATAAAGAGAGTTGAAAGTTCCCTACTGATAGTCCTTGAAGATGAGATTATTTTAATTAGTATGAATAAAAACAGATTCATACTACTTTAAATTACGACATTCAAGGCTCAATTCTCATCCTGCACTTTTACTCCTGATAAGTATAGCATTATTCGATATTCCTTATCCTCTTTGCAAATCATCAGCTCCTCTAATAATTGAATCTCCAGTTACCAGTATATAATTGCTGACCAGATCTAAAGATTCTCTCACTTCTATTTCAGTAATATCTGCTCTATCAATTGTTACAAAAGAATGAGCTTCATCACCATTAGTCTTATTAGTATAAGTGTTTTCATTGTTTATTTCCTTTTTGCAAGCATACAGTTCTCATCTAGCTGTCAACTTCGGTCTTTTTCCTTTTTGTATTACAGTAATTTTCTTTAACTCTTCCAAGTTCAGTTTTGATTTCTTCCTTTTAGTCTGCTCCATTCCTCTTTTTTCTCCCTTCTCTATTGGATAAATTATGTCATCTTTTGTAGACTGACTGGTTGTGACTGCATAGTGATATCATTCCCTGTGATTGCGAGTTATATAACAAAGCAGTATCCCTTTTTGTATATATACTCTTTGCGTTAAAGACATTAATCAGTTTCTTTTTCTTCCTAGTTAGTTGTTGTAAAATTTTTATTTTCTTTTTATTTTCTTCCACATCCTCTGATTCCTTGGATTGCTGAATACGTCTAACCTGAATTCCAAAGCTGTCATTGGTAGTATCGTGTTTAATAGGGGTTGAGTGATCTCTACTGAAAGTGGACACTTCCTTTCCTAAATGTGTTCTATTTGCACTTTGCATAATATTATTTATCTCCTCAACCTACATATTAATATATGTAACAAAAGTTTAAGTTTTCCAAGCTGTGTCAATTGCACAATTACATTCATTATCAGAAAGTCTATCATCCAGCTTTTGAAGTGAAGAGCAAAGCTCACCAATGTTATTAGGTGTTATCTTTATAAATGCATAGCATTTAGTAAATTGGGCAATATGCTTGCACTTTAGCAAATCATTAGTGTCAAACTCTTTTAAGGAATCCATTCTCAGCTACAAATGATTAAGGCATTTGAAAAGAAAAGAATAATTAAAACCGCACTATTGAAAGAAATTTAAATAATTATTTGTTATTTAAGTCAAATGTATGAGAAAATCACACAAAAAGTATGCAGCTAAATATTAAATTAAGTACACTGAACTAACCTTATTCAAGGAGAAGCAATTCATAAAGTTGTCAATCTGACCTACGTACCAGTAATGCAAGTCAAACTAAAATGTCTGGTGTCCTTTACATTGTGTGCGAACATGCACAGTAGATTCTGCTCACTGTCACTCACAGTTACACCTCACTATAAAAGTAAACATCTGATGTAAACAATAAAATATAAATCAAAATAAATCTTACAAAGTAGTTGCACAGTAAATCACAAAACAACACTGGATGTTCCATATAAGCTCTGGTGTGTCCTGTCTACAGTATGTGTGAATTAATAGCTGACAAGGCTCTTTGGGATGGCTAGAATCCATCCCTTTCTTCTAACAAACAGTGAAAATAAAATATAAATAAAAATAAATCTTCCCTTCTACAATCTGTGCCTTTCTTTTAACAATCATTGAAAATCAGATGTAAATAAATTAAATAAAATAAATAATCTCTTAACTAGCAGTTGCACAATAAATCACAAACCAACACTGGAATGTTTCAAATAAGCTATAGAGAGTGCTGTCCACAGTCTATGTGGATTTATACCTGACTAGGCCCCTTGGGATGGCTTGAGTTTGCCTGAATGCAGTTTATCAGTTTCTTCCAACAAACAGAGAAATTAGATGTAAATAAACAAAATGTAAATCAAAATAAATCTTTTATTTATTTATTTATTTATTTATTTAAATTTGTTGACCGGGAGTGTCCGACTGGACGTGGGTCCATTTTCAGCGGAGGCCCGGGGAGAAAAGCTCCACAGTAAAATAAACAGACTGTAGTTACATTGGATTACATAGTGATTAACAATTTAACATAGAAATTACTTACAACATATTTACAGATGAAGAACATAGTACATCAGTAGACAACTAGAATCTTTATCTGTGAAGTACATAACAGGCATTAACAAATGTAACAATGAGAAGTTCCTGCTGTATAATAAGTACTAGGCTTATGAGCATCTTCCTGTCTATATTCTATCGATTTCTTCCAATAACCAGTGAAAAGTACAAAATATATCAAAAATTAACACTGGGTGGTTGCAGATAAGTTCTGAGAGTAGTCAGTGCCAAATGAGCAGAGCAGCGTACAAACAGTAGCAGGGGTAGGGAGGAGTTGGAGTGGAAACTGTCAGAATGTAAGGAGGATAATATGCAAGAAACATACAGACTACTTTCCAGAGTTACCAAATACTTGGACTGTGGTCTGATGCTCTCCTGGTCTAAGAGAAAACTTCAGTAGATCACTGACTAGGTCAGAACTGCCTGAGGTCTGGAAGAGATCAACTTTATTACACTTGTACAAAGCCAGACCAGGGAAAAATCTAGGGAAACTATAGGTCTGTGAAGTTACTACTAATGTCAGTGAAAATAATGTAGTGAGAATCCTTCGGTGAAGGTTAAGTTAGCATTTCTAGATGACATTTATCAGGATAACTACCAACATGGGTTCATTCTTATACATTAGGAGTTGACAGTCAAGCCTTATCCAAATTTTATGATGAGACTGCATATGAATTTGACAAAAAAAGAATCAGTAACTGTTGCATACCTGGGCATTAGTATGGCCTTGCCTCACTCCCTCACAGAAGGCCGAATGAAATACTGGAGGCCTTAGGATAGGACTATAGTGAGGAACTGTACTGTTGCAGTGGGTTGTGGTAGAAACAGTCATGTCAGGAATTAGGAAAGTGACTAATGGAGTACAATAACATATAATAAGACTGAGTATTAGGATTAGCCAACTGGCAAGCACGTAACAGGTTAAATAACCACATACAAGATTTATTAAAGTGCTGCTAGCCATATGTGCAATATCACATACGAATATATAACTGATGAGAAAGAAGCTTCAAGTACAATTTTTAGTTTTACTAACTATGATGTGCCCCTTACTTTATAGGTTCATAGATAGGTTCATAGATTAGTACTAAGCTAACTGCCCTTGCGAGCCATTTTAAGCCTAGCCCATTGTCCCCTGTGAGATTCAAACCCTGCATCTTGTGTTTCTAAGGCAAACACCTTAACAGTTAGGCCACTCTCCCAACCCCAACTTTACACATTAATTATTTATAATTGACTTATATAGTCAGCATATACTATGAGTCATTCTATGCTAATGTTTCATGTGAGAATGCAGACATTTTGAGCACAGAATTAACACTGATAACAACTACTTCAATCCTTTTGTGAAGCTAATGCACAGGTCTCTTGCAAAACCATCCATGAAACTACTATCCCTTTCAACATGCATAATTAAAATTCATGCTCCAACTTGATAAAGAACTGATTCTAAACACTGGCCGATCTAAAACATCATCAAAACTGGTACTTATAATATCAGATTTGATAATGATTATTCCGCAAGACTATACAGGAAAAAAAGAAAAGCTTGTTGGCTCCTGATAAGAGCTATTTAAAATTAATAATGTTAAAACTAACATCCTTTATGCTGCTAGACTTAAAACTTTCTGGAAAATGAAACTAAGGTATTTAACACACTGGAGGAAGCTAATACTTATGTTCAGAGCAACAGTATCAGTACTGTGTGTTATGATTTGTACTGAAATTGCACTTCACATAAGAGACAAGCTGAAAAAATTGACTGGAAAGGGGAGATGGGTTAGTATAATGGTAAGGATCTTTACCACACAGATCCAAAGTACAAGGTGTGAATCTGACCTCTGGTTAATCAGCAGATTGATAGCCTAATATTTACCTATGAACCTATAATACCAAATAAAAAAACAACTAAAACTTTAAAGAAAATATATAAAATATGACAAACAATAAATATTTTCTTACAATGCACAAAGTATATTTCTTGTATGTCTCTTTTTAATGGGGGAAACAGTAATATGTTATGTTAAAAACAACTTTATACTATATAGTACTACTTAAATATTTTAAATATTTTGATCATTGGCTTGCTCTTCACAAAGGAAAGCCAATCTGTTCTTGCTTTAGAAACTTTAGGGAGATCTAATATTTAAATATAACTTAATTTACATTTTTATACCTCTAAAGACCTTAATATATTTATTAATTTAATGATTTGCTTTTATGATAAATTCTGAAAAACATTTTGTTAGATACTCTATTTAGTACAAGTTCTATTTGCAGTACTTGCAAATCTTTATACTGAGTTCTGCATATAGATGTATATTTATTATCTATATTTGCTAATAAAGGATAATCATTTGATACTGGTTAAAGGAAAATGGCAATGGTTTATGTTACATGAACTGTGTGTTTCATTTTATGTATGAAAAAAATATTTAACTTTGACAAATATGAACATGAGAAAAAAAACTGATACTATTTGAAGGAATTGAACCAAGATGTGGATATGTCCAAACACTTCCTTCTATTTCAGTTAAATTTTTATAGATTTGCATATTTTACAACATTAGATTGTATTATCCTTTTCATTTTGTATGTTTATACCCTAGAAAAATTGAGAAGGATACCAAAGTTGATAGAGTTTACATGTTTAATACAACATGTTTGAAAATAATAATGATAGATTCTGGAAAGTATATATTGTTGCATGTTTAATAGTATTGCATTCAATTTAAGTTCATATATTTTCTTTCTTTTCAATGAAAATGCTTCATTATAAGAAAAATAGTAGATTAATATACATGTTACACTGTCACTAAAATTAATTCTTCATATTACTATTTGATTTATTTACTAGGGCAAATTAAAGGAAAAGTTTCCACCTTACTTAGGGAATTGGTAAACCAAAAACATGTACTCATTTTGGACATTCATGTTAAGTTCAAGTTCAATTCAAATCCACTTAACCAGTCTCTAACAAATGCTTTTCAAAATGCAGTTAAAGAAAATAGAGTACTGACAAATTACATGTTACAACAGTTTGTCCTTCTTTGTAACATAAGCTCACTTATCTCACAATAGAGGAGTTTCTAATAATTTGTAGGGTTTAGAACACAAACTTTCTTCCTGAGGTCAGAGTACTCATAGATACTTCCTGATTTGAACCATCAACAGCATCACCCATACTAACTTCCATAGTCAACGGAGGCACACAGGCTCCTTTTAGCATCTTTGGTTACACACTTCACTGTGCAGGTATTTTATTCAAGACTCCATCATTATTTGCTTTTGCATTTCCCCTTTTATACATAGGAAGGTGTGGTTTCCTACACATAGGGCATGCGTGTGGAAGCTTCCTCGCACAATGCTGAAACAGAACAGTCCTATATACCACATATCTACACATAGGCGGCACTGTATCACAATGGTCAAACAATTTTGCTTAAATTTGAAATTATAGTTATGTGTCTATTCAATATCTCTGGTGATGTTAAATAGTAAAACATGACTTAAGATATTATAAGCATGTTTTATATATAATTGTTTTCTATAATATCAAGCATATTCCTTGTTAATTAGAATGGCCTATCCCTTATTATTTATTTATTTTACATTTGTTAACTGGTAAAGTCCAACTAGACATAAGTCCTTTTTCAGCAGAGGCCCAGGGAGAAAAGCTCCAAGTACAGTGTACAACAAAGCAACAGGATAAGATCCAAGTTCATAGGTTCATAGGTTCATACTAGGCTATCTGCCCTGAGGCAATTATAAGCCTAGCCTGATTCTGTATGGCTTACACCACCCCTTGATTTGAGTATACTGTGCCCTTTTTAAGGTTTAGTTTACTGTGCCTCTGTCTAATAGTGACACGGGAGTAATCCCTGGGATAAACCTATGATCCCCCATCCACCTATCGAGATTCTTCTTGAAGAGATTCAGTGAGGTGCCCTGCCTCACATGAACTGGAATTCTATTCCAGAGCGAAGGGAGCCTCTGGGTTATGAACCTGTCCCTCCAGCAAGTTCTATTTATTTCTGTGCTGACGTTCAAGTCCCTCGAGCGTGTGGCTCTAAGGGATTTAGATTTACTGAGGTGGAGCATGTCCATTAATTCTGGATTTGACATAGCTTTGTATGTCAGGCATAGATCGCCTCAAAGTAGGCGGTATGCAACTGAGTAGAGCTGGAGTTTTTTAACCGAGCAGCATATGGCATCTGTTTGAGACCCTTGATCCTCTAGGTGAGATACTTTTGGGGTCTTTCTAATTGCTGCAGGTGTCGGGTAAGGTACATCCCAAAAGGGGCATTGTATTCTATGATGGGCCTGATGAGGGATGAATAAAGGGGCACGATTACCTCGCTTGATCTAGATGTGAAACCCTTCATGATGAGGTGGGCTATGTAGAAGGTCTTTCTAACCACTTTGGCAATGTGGTTTTCAAAGGAGAGATTGCTATCAACTTGGGTCCCCAGGTCCCTAATAACTTTCTCTGTACTTAATGGGTTTCCGCCTATATGGTAATTTGTGGGCACATTGTTTTTGCCAAAGGGTATGACTATACATTTTTTGGCATTTAGCTTTAAACCATGGTGCTGGCACCAGTTATCTGTCTCTGTGAGACCTTTTTGAAGGATGTTTGTGTCAGCTGGAGAGTTGATTATGGCGCCCAGTTTGCAGTCATCTGCGAACTTGGTGAGCCATAGTCCTCCCACGTTTGCCTGTACCTCAGAAAAGTATATGCCGAACAAGAGTGGTCCCAGGAGAGAACCTGTGGGATGCCACTTGTGACTGGTTTCAAGTCTGACATGGCTGCAGCAACTCTCACTCTGTGGGTTCTGTCTTTGAGCCAGTTTGTGACCCATCTTGTGACATAGGGGTTTATATTTAAGATGGATAGCTTATCTATGATGCCCGAGTGGGGTATTGTGTCAAATGCCTTTACAAGGTCCAGATAGGCTGTGTGGACTACCTTCCCTTCATCTATGGCTTTGGTGACTGTTTCGAAGAAGTCAACCAGGTTCAAAAGGCAGGATCTGCCCTTGACAAAGCCAAACTGGGTAGGATCTAGTGTCTGTAGGTCCCCCAGTGTCTTTGTTTATGAGCTCCATGATGATCCTCTCCATAGTCTTGCAGACTAAGCTAGTCAGGCTTATGGGGAGATAGTTTCCAGGGTCCGTAGAGGCTCCACCTTTGTGGAGTGGGACCACTGTTGCTGTACGCCATTCTGTGGGCACATATCCTGTAGTGAGGCTGAGATTGTATAGCTGTTTTATTTGAGGGATTAGATCCTCTTGGAGTTCATGTAGGATGCAACCTGGGATGTCATCTGGTCCCATGGAAGCAGTGTTTTTTGCTTTGGAGAGGGCAGCCTTAACCTGAGCATCAGAGATGTTTGGGAGGCAGCCCTCTGCTGGGATAGATACTTGCTCTTTTGGGGAGGAGGGGGTGGAGAAGTTTGCACTGAACCTGTCTGCCAGGATATTGGTGATGTCTGTGGGTTCAGTGTATTTTTTGTCATTTAGAATCAACTCAGAACAAGTCTGGGAGTTGCATCCCAGGTTTCTAACATAATTGAAAAAAGCCTTATGATTGTCTTTGGTGTCCTGTGCAATTTTTCTCTCGAAGCTGGCCTTGGAGGATTTTATGAGGGATCGTAATTTTTTGCTAGTACTGATCAGAGATGCCTTCCCTATTAGGGATTTTGCTCTATCATGTAGTAGCTTCCTCCTTCTGTTGTACAGTTTATTTATGGCAGGGGTCCATCAGACTGGACGCCTGCCTTTGGATGATTGGGTCTTGGTTTTGTTTGGGATAGCATGATCCATGCATTCCTGGAGATGTCCGTAGAATGCATTTATATAGGATTCTGCAGTTTGGGCCGTACTTTCCACTGGCCCTGGGACCTTGAAGGATTCCACTTTGGTTTTGAGAAGTGAGAAGTTCACTTTTGAGAAGTTTTTCACTGTGGTTTTCCGGGCTGGGGGTGGGGTCGGGATGTGGACATCCAGTGAAATTAATTTATGGTCTGATCTTACCAATGAGGGATATACTTCTGGTGTGGAGCATAGAGTCCCCATGTTGGTAATGATCAGGTCTAGTATGTTGTCCCCTCTTGTGGGAGTGGTGACTAGTTGTTCCATAGCATTTGAGTTTATAATTTCCAGGAACCTTTGGGCTAAGGTGCTGGGGCTTGAGTAGTGCTCCCAGTCAATGTTTGGGTAGTTGAAGTCACCCAATATAATGGTGTTCGGAGAGATCTTCATGTTCTCCAATGTTTTTAGGAAAGCCGAGTGGGATTCCTGATTTTGAGAGGGTGGTCTGTAGGATGCTATAAACTGAAAAGCAGTCTTGCCCACTGTTAGTTGCACATGGATGGTCTCCGATACTTCGTGCAATGCCACTAACCTGGAGGTGTGGATATCCTTGATAAATATGGAAACTCCCCCTCCTTTTGTGGTTCGGTCTGGGTTGTGGGGCCAAAAAGCATAATATGAGGTATAGCCTGGTAGTGCTGGGGTGATCTCTGGAGCCTTGAACCAGGTTTCTGTCACTGCACAGATATCGATGTTCTCCATACTGAGGAGAGCTTCGAGTGCGTGCATCTTGAGGTTAAGACTTCTGGCGTTTAGCAGCATTACCCTTAGTTTCTTGTTCCTTGTGCTGTCTATGGGGGTGGGTTTGACTTTTGAGCTTTGCCTAAAAAAGGCACTATGGGGGTGGCAAGAGCCTTTGCCAATATCCGAAAGCCCAGTGGTGACAGGTGCAAGCCATCCCTAGCGAAGCAATGTGGCTTGTCGAGCATGTCATCCCAGGCTGACAGACACTGGATCCCCTTTGAATGACACCAAAATTTTAGCCAATTGTTAAAATCGATTATTTTGTCTTTGTACTGTGGCATCATTCTAGGTGAGGGTAAGATGCTGCTCAAGGTCAGGGTCATACCAGCCTGGGCTACATGATCAGAGAGCTCCTCTGTGTCTCTTTTCATGTAGTCCAGGGAGGTACGTCTCAGGTCATTCACACCAGCATGTACAATGACTGAGTCATATTTGTATTTGCTTTGGAGTGACCTGAGTGCTTGCGTTATGTGGCGGATCCTAGCACCCGACAGGCAGCTCACCGTGACCTTCTCTTTATTGAGCCTGGTGAGCGGGAAATCAGTGTGTCTGACAATAGAGTCACCTATTACAAGTGTATCAGGTGTGTTATTCAGCCTTAAGGGCTGTGGCTGCTTGGCACACTGACTTTGTGGGCTATGTGTTGTGCGTGTTTTGTTTTGAGGTAGCGTTTGCTTGGATGTCTGCTTTGGAGGTCTCTGTTGCTTAGGTAGATTTTTATTTAGAGCCTCCGAGTATGTTTTTGTGTATTTATGTGTTTGGTTCGCTGATGTGGTGGGACTATGTGATACTAGAATTGTGTTGTGTGAGGTTATCTTCTCCTCCTGACTGGTTACACCAGTTTTGACATGAGAGAGCTCAGCCTCCAGTTTGGCTAAATAGTTGCATCTCTCACATATTTTTGACCCTGTTTGGAGGAGGAGAAGGTTGTCCGTGTACATGAGACAGTTGTAACATTGCCTCAAAATTCCCAGATTCACCAGCTGGACTTGAGAGGAAACCATTGACTGACCTTTGGTACAAGTACAATATACAACAAAAAATAGATCAATTAAAACATCAAAACATTTTGGTTTACAAGTAAAAATCGAGTAAATCACCAACATGTCATACTGTGATTAACATCATAAGAGACGAAGGAATTGACAACTATTAAATAAATGTCATTATTGGTGAAGAGGCTACTATAGTGAAGGAGGTGTGTGGTGTGAATGATTGTTCATCCTGGGCTGTTACAGGAACAGCTATATCTATCTTCTAGGTGGGTTTTGTGAGTAGTTTTAAAGATAGTTAGTCAGATAAGATTTGTTATATGTGTTGGTAATGCATTCCATATTTTTGATATATAGTATTAGAAAAGTGAGTCACATGATGTGTTATTGGATCTTAAGATCTGTATTAGTATTTTGTTGTTGGAACATAGGGGTCTGGCCTTGGTTTGTTGTTGGATGAGGTTTTGGGGGGCTGGAGTTTTGGGAGGGTGGTGTAGAAGTTTGTGGGTAAGTGTTACTTGGTTGAACTATAGCAGATGAGGAAGTTCTAGCCATTTTAGCTGTTTGAGTGGTATACAGTGGTGGGTGCAGTGAGAGGAGTTGGTGGCAAATTTAGCTATTGCATTATAACATGTGAGTTTACTTAGTTCAGCTTTGGCTAAGTTGGTTAATATGGGGGATGCTTATAGCAGAGTGGACAGTAGGTGAGTGTGAGCTATGTTTGTTTTGGCTGTGATAGTAAAGAATTTCTTGTTTCAGTCAAGAAAGAAAGAACAAAGTAGGTAAGCAGCAAGTAGGACTGTATGAGAGACAATAATAAACCTTTAGTTATTTTAGTTATTGGGGTATCTTTTAATAAATTCTAAGGAATAAGGTAAAAGCTGAATACCTTCACATACACAGAGAGAGAGAGAGACACACACACACACACACACACACACACACACACACACACACACACACACACACACACACACACACACACACACACCAGACCAGTTGGCATAATGGTTAAGGTCTTCACCTCCCGTGCACAAGGTACAAGGTTGGATCCTGACCTCCAACCAATGCCTGTTTGGAGTTTGCACATTCTCCCTGTGTCTCTGTGGGGGTTCTCCCATGTTCAAAAGACCTGCTGAGTGTTTCAATCTCAAGCTCACCAATAAATGGAGCTGTGGACAGCAGCACAGACTCTACATGGTGCCCTATAGGGGGAAGAGTTGTACAGACAAACTGCTTTGGCCATTTACTGTGGTGCACAGTATCCTCAAGATAGGAGAACACAGATCAGAGACTGTGTGCCATGGCAGGGCTAGCCACTCGATGGCTCTAGGTGATTTGGTCATGTTGACTAATGTCGCCAAAATGAGCATGGGTAGTTACTGCTGATAAGTGGGTTGAGGACCCAACCTACTCTGACCTACACCAGGAACCCTTGCTAATGGTAAGAGGGGTATATGTGCCCCCTATTGGCCAGTGTGTGCCCACCATAAAGCCCAGCAGCCATGGGTCAATAAGCTACTGGCAAGCTGGTATCTAGTTTCCCAGTCTGGGTTAACTGGGATAGTTCTTTTGAGTGAAATCTGGATGTAAATCCAACCAACCTGCCAAACATGAACTGAGAATTACTACACAATGTAGGTTCACTGACAGGACACAGCTTGGAAGAGTATGACATGATGATACGGAGGAGGCTGGACATCCTGTGTATCTAAGAGAGAGGAGATGGAAGGGCAGTGCAGCAAAGCCATTTGGCTTGAGATCCAGACTCTACTTCTCAGGAGGACAGGCTAGAAATGGTGTAGGAATTGTGATGAGAGGGAAGCTTCAGAAGGCAGTAAGGGATATCATCAGAATTAATGACAGACTCATGGCAATCAGACTCCATTGCAATGATAGGGCAGTATTCATAATCTCAGCCTATGCCCCACAGCAGGGTTGTGATACTGAGGAAAAGAGTGCATTCAGACAGAAGTTGCAGGCCCTACTAGATAAAGCAGGACAACATGAATTGGTGTTGATAATGGGTGACTTGAATGCACATATCAGGACAGGCAGAACAGGATATGAAGACTGCCTGGATCCACATGGGTGGGGCAACAGGAATAAAGAAGGAGAAGCCTTCTGTCTGGCAAATGGCTTGATACATAGTTCAGAAAGAGAGACAGTCACAAGGTCACATACAACAGTAGCCAACATGCGACTCAGGTAGACTTCTTCCTAGTAAGGAAAAGGCTCTGGGGTAGAATTCATGATTACCAAGTCATCCCCAGTAAAACAGTCAGCCCACAGCATAAACCACTAGGTATCACAATCAGCTGCATGCAGTGGTCAGAGAAGGCTCTAAGGTCAACCAGAGACCAGACTGAAGACCTGGAAGTTGACTGGAGAGAAAGTACAACAGTTCAAGGAATTACTCAGGGCACTAACACCCCAAGAAGAGGCGGAAATAGGTGGAATTGAACAAGAATGGCAGCGCCTAAAAATAGCATGTGTTAGGACTATGGAAAAGATATGTGGCTGAGCCAGGTATGGAAATAAGATATTTAAGGAAAGCTGGTTTTGGAATGCAGAAGTCCAGGAAGTCATCAAAAGAAAGAAGAACAGTAAGAAGTGAGAGATAAAAAAGACTGACCAGGCTAAGAAGAACTGGAAGATGGGAGGTGAGCAGTTCAAATTCAGATTAGGATGCAGCACAATTGACCCAATGTTTGCAGTGAGACAGATACTTGAGAAGAAGCTAGAGATAAGGACAGAATCCAACTGGGAATTCCTAGACTTGGAGAAAGCATGTAACAAGGTCCCAAGAAAGTTGATCTGGGCAGTACTGCAGTGGTTTGATGTCCCAGAAACATTGGTAGAATTAGTGCAGGTTATGTATAAGGACACAGTGACTCAAGTACGAACCTCACAGAGGGGTTCTCAGTAGGAGTGGGTGTATACCAGAGTTCAGCTCTGAGCCCACTGCTATTCATACTGGTGATGAACTACATTAGCAAACGGGTCAGAGAGGACAGATCAACCAAGTTGCTGTATGCAGACAATGTGGCATTAGAGGCAGAATCTAAGCTAGAATTTCAGCAAAGGATAGAATAATGGAATGCAAAACTGAAAGCACATGGTATGAAACTAAGCATATATAAGTGGTGGTAATGGCAGCAAATTGGAGAAATCAGAAAAAGCTGAGACTAGAGATAGAAGGGAAGATAGTGGAATAGGTAAACAGCTTCAAGTATCTGGGAGGGGTGGTTAAGGAGAAGGGAAGTCTGAATGAAAATATCAAAGCTAGAATCAGAGGGGGCTGCAGCCAACTGGCATAGAGTGCCAGGTGTAGTCTATGACAGAAAAATGCCAAATAAGCTGAACAGTAAGGTATACAAGACAGTGGTGTGACCAGTACTACTGTATGGTACAGAAACCTGGGCAGTAAAAGCAGAACAGTTGAAGAAACTAGAGGTGATGGAAATGAAGTGCCTGAGAAGGGTGGTAGGATGCACACTGTGGGACACATAAAGAAATGAGGACATAAGAGCAGAAGCCAAAATAGCTCCAATTGCAGAAAAGATCAAAGAGAACAGATTCTGGTGGTTTGAACACGTGCAGGAAAGCAGAATACAATCATAAATACTAATTCAGACAAAGCATTGCAGTTATTATCAATTTTTGTATCATTAAATGTATTTATTTATTTATTTATTTATATTTGTTGACCGGGAGTGTCCGACTGGACGTAGGTCCATTTTCAGCGGAGGCCCGGGAAGAAAAGCTCCACAGTTAAAATAAACAGACAGTAGTTACATTGGATAGCATAGCGATTAACAATTTACATAGCAATTACTTACAACATATTTACAGATGAAGAACATAGTACATCAGTAGACAACTAGAATCTTTATCTGTGAAGTACATAACAGACATTAACAACTGTTACAATAAGAAGTTCCTGCTGTATAATAAGAACTAGGCTTATGAGCATCTAAGCTTGCTATAATCAAGGTAGTTAGTGGAGTGGAAAGAAAGGTAGTGGTTGGATGGGGTGGGTGATATTAGAGTGGGAGTTGCAAGGGCATAGCCAGCATGTTTGTAGGTGCGCTTTTAGTAAAGTTTTGAAGTGGGAGCATGATGGTATGGCGGTAATTGTGGATGGGAGGGAGTTCCATAATTTGGCTATGGTGCAAGAGAATAATGCTTCACCAGCAGAGTTATTGGCTTTAGTGATCTGTAAGTGATTTTTTTGCTTGATCTTAGTGGTCTGGTGGTGCAATAGGGTTGGAGTAGATTCTGGAGGGATGGGACATTTAGTGGATGGTTTACTAGTTTGTGGGTGAGTGAGAGTTGATACCATTGAAGGAGGTGAGGGAGTTCAAGCCAGCCCAGTTCAGCAAGTGAGAGACAGTGGTGACTACGGTAGGATGCCCCTGTGGCGAATTTGGCGATTTTGTTGTAGCAGACCTTTAGCTTGTTTAGATTGCATTGCCTTAGGTTGGTATATATTGGAGAGGCATAAAGTAGGGTGGAGATAAGGTGGGAATTTGCTATTGAAATCTTTGCTGCTTTGGTGAGAATTTGCTTATTTCTGTATAACGCTCCTAGTTTTGTGTGGACTTTTTGTATGGTCATGGATATGTGAATGTCAAATTTTAGTTTATTGTCTATTTCCACTCCTAGCAATTTGGTGTGTTCAGTTGGGTATATAGTGGTGTTGTCTTTTGCTGTGATGTTAAAGTGAGAGTTGTTTTGAGTATGTTTGGTGGGTTGGAAGATGATTAGTTTAGTTTTGTTTGGGTTGAGTATTAATTGGGCATCGGATAACCAAGTTTCAACAGAGGAAAAGGCTTCCTGTGTGACTTTTTGCAGTTTGGGTAGGGACTGTGCTGAGCAGATGATGGTCGAGTCATCTGCGTATTGTATGAGTGTGCCATGTTTGGTGGCAGAGGCTAGATTATTGGTGAAAACAGAGAAGAGTAGGGGTCCAAGGATGGATTAAACATAGGTGAAATCAACTCAAAACTATCTGAAAAGTTGTCAGAGCAGAACTCATAACTCAAGGATGAATTGTATCCACATGCTGGTGTACAGTCAACACAAAATTTACATAATTGGCTTTCACAACAAACACAGTGAGTCTCAAAAGTAACTGCAGGCATATTATCTAAATGACCTACATAGTTAAATTCAGAGATGCCCGAGCTTGTCCTAGCAGGCAAAGCATCAAATTGTCCAAACAAACTTGAGCTATCTATATCTGTTGTATTAACAACAATGTCCACATGTCCCAGAAAACATTCTAAGCATGAACTATGCAGTGCATTAATGTCATTACAAACTGGTACAGTCTCAAATCCCATTGTTCTGCTGATTGAAATGGGTAAATAATCCCCTGTAGTGCTTACCTGATCCTTTAATAATGCTTCTTCCTCATGGAGTTTCTTCCCTGAGCATTTTTTTGCCACTGATTACTAGCCTTAATGTTGTTTGGGCTGCTGTTGAACGATCTGGAATGAGAAGCCTTAGACCTGGCTCCCAAGTGCCCAAAGTTAGGATTATTGTCTATATTCCACTTTTTGTTATGTTCTTTAGCAGAAAACAGCATTAGATTCTTGCCCTTTTCCTTTTTCCTTTTGGTAAAGCCTCTCAGAACATCTTGGCAGATGTTCACTGTTTCAAGTTCCTTCCTGGAAGCCCAGGTCATCAGAATTGTGTGAATTTAAGCCCTCTTACTGATCTGATCATCTACCCATTACCCATTACATAGACCTCATCTGATTCTCATGCTGCTATTTATTGGCTGCCCTAGTGCAGAAGCCTTGGGGGGGTGGGGGTGGGGGGGGGAGATATGCCTTACCTTTGGCATAAGCTTCAGTATCTCTCTGCAGTCTTCTAACTTTCCTGGTTTTTATTGCAGCACAACTTTCATCAATCTTTTTGAACAGGTTATAATAGTTGGTGTAATAGTCATTAAATAAACCATCAGTAGTTAAGCTAGTATTAATAATGTCCAGGTCATGAGATAACTTGGCCAATTTGACTTCATTTTCATGTACGATTAAATGATTTATGTCCGTGCCTGCTTTGTTGAAAATATTAATTAAAGCTTTGTGAAAGTCAGAATCAGTTTCTACTCCATTAGGGAAATGCCACAAACGTAGATCTTTGGGACTGAAGCCTCTCTTTATGTTCTCCTGCAAATATGCATTGTCCAATTGAAGATTTTTATAAGCCAGTAATTTCTCCTAAAATAACTGTAACTGGTCAACAAAGGAGCGCTTACCCATAATGTCATGGTCAGTGTTGGCCTGACTGGAGCTTAACAGAGAAAATTCAAAGATGTCAGCTTTCCATGTGTCAAAGTCCAACAGCTCCCGGTGGTTAGAATTCCTTGACTGGTCAACCCCACCAAGTTGGTTAGACCAAGAGGAAAGGTAACCAGAGCATTGCTCCAATTGAATATTTGTTGGAGAAGTATTGTTACCTTGCAGTTGCGGGTTGATTTTGTCCAAAAGAGCAGTGACGTTACCTATACCTGCATGAATTTGAGAAACCAGATCCAAGTTGGCTGACCCAGATCCTCCTCCAGTGGCCACAAACAAATACAACAAGAGAAACCAGGAACCAAACAAGAAAAACTGATGGAGGTCCAGGGAGCACACAAGTCCAGTATAAACCACACAGCTAGTAGCAACCACCAAATATTTATTGAGCAAAGACACCAGTCAAGCGCTTTCGTCTTACATCAAGACTTCATCAGAACTGCAGTAATCACATAAACCACATAATATAAAGGAACATCCTGTAGTCATGTGGTTAAAACCGACCAATACAAATAATGTTTAAAAATGAATTAACTAATTAAAAACTTGAAAATGTACTGACAGTTTGAAACAGTGTGTATGAGTGAAAAAACAGTGCCAAACATGTTACAACAATGTATATACAACAAATTATAAAGATGACTTATGAATTACCCCTCCATACTTTTCAGTTTTAGGATTGGGGTAATGGAACAGCAGTCATTAAGCCCAGGGGAAGTAAGGGCATCACACATCAAAATCCAGATTAATTCCTTTCTGCTGAGGTGTTCTGCTGTACTAAAACCTCTTACATCCTATTCCATATAGACCACCACTATAAACTTGAAGTGGTGGTCAGGAAAAGCTGAAATATGCCTAGACAAGGCATTGGTGTTCTGTCCTTTCTTGATGTCATTTAAGTGTTCATAAATTCAAGGCATTCTACATTGGAAAGACTAGTTGTTAAGCTGAAAGAAAGAAGTTAGTGGGTAAATAGAGCAGTTTCAGAGGGAATGATGTGTGAGAAAAAGGGAAAGATTAAGAGTGGGTTAATTTATAAGAAATAGGAAGAGTTGGAATAAAATAGGGGTGCAACTTCTGTCACATACAGGAACAAACCATATTTGACAGCAGCTGAATTTTTAATCAATGGACAAATTTAGTCTTAGTCTTATAATATTTATGGAGTTTTTCTCCCAGGCTTGCACTGAAAAAGGGTTTCATACACAGTGGGCATTCTTAGCAAACATAAATAAAATAAAATAAAATAACTAAATATTAGGGTATGGGAAGTGGCATTTTAAGACTTACTGGTACTGAGGGTACAATTCAAATAAGCAGAAGCGCAACTAGTAAAAAGCCTTGCTACACCTATATGTAAATTGGCTAAGAGAAAACAAAAGGTAGTGAATGGGCAAATTTGAGCCCTGCACCAAAATGGCCACAAGAGATTCTTTTATCCTTACCAGCGTAAAATGGATTAAAACTAGCATGGTTGTGTGTAGTGACAGCCATATGTACATAAAGTCACAAGTTCTTTTGCCTACTTATGATATTTGGCTTTGTGTAGGAGTCTGTGGAGATCTCTTGATATATCTGATGAGAATTTGAAAAGGGTAGTGCTCACAGCAGCTCAGGTCTCTAGCAATAAACTCAAACAGCTATATGCTTTTATTTATTAAAATACAAGAGTGTCCTTATGTGGGCACCTTAATTGGTCTTTTGTATGGTTGGAAAGGAGAAAAATAGGAAAACTAGAAATGAGAGAAAGAGGAGACAAGGGACACAAAGAATGAAGACACGAAGAGGATTGTGTTTGAGGAGATGGGAGAGGAAAAGCACTATGTCCTTGTGGGGGATGGGCCCCCATTTTCTCAAACATTTTATGTAAGAGGGAAGTTGGGGAAAGAGTAAGGCAAGAGGGTGTAGGGAAGAGGCTTAAGGAAGAGTTAAGTTCATGCAACATACAAGGCAGGCATGACAGAAAGGAACACTATGGTTGGCTAACATTCATGTGAAACACAAGATGTACAGATGTCAGATTGATACAAAAGCAGACAGGAAGGAGATCTGAAGTTGAGCTCACACTCCAGACTGGAGGACTTCGATTATCTCTCCTCTCTAATGGATCTTGTGAGAAGGACCCAGCTGGGGAAACTGCTACTAACTGCCCTCTTTGTACTGAATGCATTCTTAGAAAACATACTGGTGCTTCTTAACTTACATGTCAGAAATATTGCTACAGTTCTTTATGGATTACTAATGTCAATATCTATGAATGTTTTATTGATATACTTATATAAATCATCTCTTTTCAGTTTACTACCTCAGTAGACTATGTTGGTAGTCATTTCTACTCTTTAGTTTTTTAATGTCATCCATCAGTTTAGACTATAGAACAATTACTATAGGAATCCATTCATGTGTGTATGATACTTTTACTATGGTTTCTTCTCATGAGTGCTCTACATCATTCATACAAGCATCCTTTGTGTCTGGCTTTAGTTGTATTCTCTTTCCTTCTCAGCTGTGGAGATATACGAAAAGGAAACTAAAGTTGTTTTCCCCTATCATATCTGTGTGCATCATTGCTGGCAGCATGCCTAATATAAGGAAGCATTGCTCTAAGTTTTGCAGAGCTGGACTGTAGCTTGCTGGACTATTGAAAAGTTGCAGCAGAGTTATGAAATGTGGTTATTCCCTGACAGTCATTCATTTTCCTTTCTAAGTAAATGGTGTTTAAGTTGAACAAAAAGTTACAGTTTGTGCCTGACATTCCCCAGTTGAAACATTCAGAGGTACCACAATGTCTAATGATGGGTGGGGGTGGATTATCTATTGTTGTATTGATCTTAATGGGAAAGTAGGCAAGTAGTCAATTTCAGGAAGAGGACATTTCTACAAGGTTTACAAAACTTCACCAATAAGTTAAACACTATAGCAATAACCCACGCCTGGGTGTGGGTAATGCTGGATTTACCCACGGTTGGCGTGGTTTGGTCACGAGGGCGAAGTCCAAGTGGCCAAACAAAGCCAACCGTGGGTAAATCCAGCATTACCCACACCCAGAAGTGGGTTATTGCTATTATACAATGACATTATTTAAGAAAAAAAATAATTACTTTTCTTAAATAATGGCATTGTATAATGCCTCCTTGCTGCCCTTCCACAGCTGTCTGGTATTCTGCGGCAGTTCTGATGTACTGCGCATGCGTATGCCTACGCAGTACATCAGACCTGTGGGCAAAAGCAATGAAGAAAGCAAGATCTCCATTGCTTTTTACTGTTTTGCTATGTTAAATGGGTTTAACATAGCGAGACAGCTTTAAAAAAAGCAACAGACAATCTCCATTGCTTTTTTTAAAGCTGTCTCGCTACGTTAAACCCATTTAACATAGCGAGACAGTTTTGGAAAACGGCGAAAGCAAGATCTCCTTTGCTTTTACAAACTGTTTCGCTATGTTAAATGGGTTTAACATAGCGAGGCAGCTTTAAAATAAGCAACGGAGATCTCCGTTGCTTATTTAAAGCTGTCTCGCTATGTTAAACCCATTTAACATAGCGAGACAGGTTTAAAAAAAAAGCAACGGAGAAAGCAAGATCTCCGTTGCTTTTTACACACTGTCTCGCTATGTTAAAGGAGTTTAACATAGCGAGACAGCTTTAAAAAAAGCAACGGAGATGTCCGTTGCTTTTTTTAAACCTGTCTCACTATGTTAAACTCCTTTAACAAAGTGAGACAGTGTTTTAAAAAAAGACTTATACTAATGGAAAAAGTCCAGGCGATCGGACCTTTTTCCATTAGTATAAGTCGATTTACAATGTGCACGCTGACCAATCAGCGTGCACGTTTTGGAATATTAATGGGAGGGTCATGGTATAATACAGTTCAATCTGCAGTATTCACAGCAATGCTTATTTGTGTTTATGTGAATATTCGCCTTAATTTTATGGTATGTTACTTTATCATAAATAATTTATTCACTTGGCATTGCAGTATACAATAAGGGAATGCTAAATCTACAGGTCAAACAATTTCTGCTGATCTCCCTCACCCCCACTCTGCCATGGGTGTGGTGGCTAGCTGTGGTCAGTTATTTTGTAATTCAAACTTCCAGAAATCACCAGTATGTGCATATATGGCATTGCTTAATGAATTTTTACCCAAAAGCTCGATTTTGGCTATGAATAAGCAATACATTTGTGAAAGAATTCAACATTATTCCAACTATAAACAAATGCAGTAAGTAAACATTCAATGCAAGTTTGGCTCATATGTCTCTGACATACAGACACACGCACACACACACACACACACACACATATATATATGCTCATTTATGTATGTCTGCTTGCATAGTTGTGTACATACATATCTACATACAGTGCCAGCTCATGGTCAAATGTGGTTTAGGCAGAATAATGGACTAGGTACTTCACCCATTGGCTGTCTGTCCTCAGTTACATAACAAAACATAGTAAAAGTATCTTACAAACATGAATGGATGCCTGTCAGTGTGCATGCTATTTTCTACTTTACTTTTACAATTATCACAGAGATATGGATTTAATTTAAAAATGTTATAAAAAAATACAACAGAAGAACTGAAAGCTATCTGATGAACAAAACAAACCACTGTCCCTTTAAAAACAGGCTTAGCATAAGCAACAGTAAACATCTCTTTCTTTGAAACTCGCATTTATTGTAAATGGGTCTGGCAGTCCATCAAAGTAAAAGAGGCGTGTTGAGAGTCATAGTCAAATAGCATATAGTGAAGCACTACTTAGCGGTTATGTGAAAGATGCAAGAATTCAAAAGTCAAATGTGTAATGCATTTTCTAACAGCTTGGAACAGACTCTGCAACAAAACTGTCACCTCTCAGAGTCATATAAATAAAAAAAACATCCACACTAGTTTTTATTTATATATTTGTTTTTGGATATTGTCCTGGTCCTTTCTACAACCTTTCCTTTACCTGTCACAGTCAGCCCAAGAGCACACTCTTGTGAAGTGATTTAGTCAAAGTTACAGAGACGCAGCTTATTAACTGCTTATATCCTTACTCATCTGCATCAAGTACCACACAAACTGTAGTAGCCTAACAGAGTATTTCACACTAATGCACATGCAAAAAAAAGTTAAATTAAAAATGAATTTGTAACAAATATTTAACATTAAATGCATAGACTTTTGGTTGTCCTGTTTATTCACTGCCAAATAAATACAGTCAACAGCCAGTAAAACAAGGAGGCCAAGCATTGTCCCCATTTCTTGATGCTCCTTTAGACCATTACTACTCTTATGCACAGCACCCACACAAAGATGTGACCAACAGCAACAGCCCTTTGTATGACTGCCGACATTCACAAGTTTGCATGCAATACAATGATTGAACAACCATCATCATCATCAAATCCCTTTCCCCATTTTCTACATGGTATCAAGGTGTCATGTCAACTGTTGCCATCTCCGTTGATTCAATATCAGTCTCCTGCCTTTTCAATGGTCAAGTCTGATTGCTGCAGGTCTTCTCCCACATAATCCATCCATCTCTTTGCTGAATGCCTTCTTTTTTCTTGCTTTCTTCCTGTCTGTCTCAAATTTTCTTCACCAGATTGTCTTCTGCTTTCTTGCGCATCTGCCTGAACCACTGTAATCTGTTCTGTTTGACCTTTTCAGACAATTGAAGATACTTGGGCTTCAGCTCTGATGTCCTCATTTCCCATAATGTGCATCCTGCTACCCATCTAAGGTACTTCATTTTGTCACCCCAGCCTCCTCAAATGCTCTGCCTTTACTGCCCAGTTTCTGTACCATACGGTAGTACTGTTCACACCATTGTTTCTTACAGCTTACTTTTCATATTTTTTGCCATTCTTATGACATATTCTACCCCTGACACTCTGTGCCAGCTGACTACAGCCTATTTGATTCTAGCCTTGATCTCCTCTTTCAGACTTCCCTTCTCCTCAACAGCGCTTCCCAGACACTTGAAGCTGTTAATCTATTTCACTATTTTCCCTTCTTTTTCATTTCTCAGTTTCTCAGCTGGTGAAGTGCCTGAGATGGGTAGTAGGACGCACACTATGGGAAGTGATGCTGCTTTTGATTTCCCCTATTTGCTGCCATTACAACTATCTTATTTGTGCTCAGTTTTATGCCAAGTTCCTTCAGTTTTGCATTCCATTCCCCTATCATTTGCTGACATACTTGCTCAGAGTCTGCTGTAATGCCACATTTCCTCAATACAGCTGCTTTGTTGATCTGTATCCTCCAAATATTCTGCTAGTAAAGTCCATCACTTTATGAACAGCACTGAGCTCAGAACTGAAACCTGATGCACATACACTCCCACTGAGATTCTGAACACTGTTCATACTTGTGTCATTGGGTCCAGAGCCAGCACTAATTCTACCAAGGTTTCTTTGGCTTCAAACCATTGCATGACTGCCAAATTCAGATTTCTTGGGAACTTGTCATATCTTTGTCCAAGTTTAGGAAAGCCCAGTAGGACTCTTTCCTCATCTCTAGCTTCTTTGCAACTATCTGTTTCACTGGAAACATCAAATCAGTTGTGCTACATCTTGGTCTTAAGCTGAACTGCTCATCTGCCACCTTACTTTCTACTGGTCTGTGTAACTATTTATCAGTCACCCTCTCCAGAACTTTCATGCAGTGTAACAGGAGTTTGATACTTCTATACTGCCCATAATTTTGTATGTCCCCTTTTGTAGATCAATGTGTATATAAGTACCTTTAAGAGGCTATCCAAGGGCTTGCACAAGTGTATAAATACTGAGTACTTGTGAACCTGACTGCCATTTTGTAGTTAGCTGTTGAGATGTAAGCATGTATGTAGGTCCGTTAACCAATCTGTTTCATATTTTATGATGATGCTATCCATCCTGATGTGTTTCCATGTATTAAAGCATCTAACCAAAGTACCCTGCCTACTTGTCATTAATGTTAGAGAAGGACAAGCGACATGGTGCCAAAAGTAGCATATCTAAAGGACATGGAGTCAGAACTTGCATATCCAAAGGGCATGAAGTTAGAGGAGGCATGGCCAAAATGACTTAAGGCACTTGCTTAAAACTGGTGGAACATAGATGAGTGGATCTTCCCTAACATGTACAAACTTCAGAAACAGGTCAGAAATTAATTTCAGATATTAAAACTTATTCATCATTATTTCTTTTTCATAAAATATGCAACAAGGCATACAGAATGTTCTAAACAATATTTGCATAAATTGGCATGTACGATATTGATAAAAATATTCAAATTACTACAGAAAATGGTTGAAATAAAGTTTAAATTGTGTAAAACAAATAAAATAAGGTAAAACAACCACATTTTTGCAAAGCATGTATTTTTCTTATTAAGTAAAGATATTCGAGTTATCAGAAGTATATAAAGTGTTTGCATATTTGTGCAATGTTAGAGTAAAGCTATTTCACAAAAGTACAGCCATTACAGGGCATATTTCGCAAAGTACAGTATTTCAAAGAGTTTATTGTGCATGTGAATGTTATTACAAGCTCACAGAACTGTTTGTTCATACATACCATATTTTCAGTGGGTTTGTGCATACTTTGTGGGCATGGCAGATGGATTTCGAAAACCCAGTGCACTTGTATTTGACAGTAATATTGCTGAAAACTGGAGAGTGTTTGAGCAAGAGAACAACATTTTCATATCGGCTGCATTTTCTGATAATGATAACTGTACAAAGGCATTTATTCTACTTAATTTAGCTGGGTCAGAAGCCATAGAATGGGAATGTTCATTTGTGTATGTACCTGCTGTCTATATAGGAGAGGAGGAACCACCATTTAGTTGTACTGGCTGATTCAAGGTAGGATCCAGTGTGCTTAAAATGTAAATTTAGAGAAATGTGTAAACCCCAGAAAAATGTTACATTGGAAATGCAGCATATATAACTGACCTGAGAAATAAAGCTAAAACATGCATATTTGTTGACTTAAGGGATGAGTGGATAAAAGACAGATATGTGTGGTATAAAAGATGATGCTGTGAGAAAGGTTTTGCTTTGTGACAGTGATTTAACTTTGAATTAGGCCATTGAGATTTGTCAGATATACGAGCTCACAGAAAAGCACACAAATATGCTTACAAAGGAGAATAGCTTTAGAAGGCGCAGTGATAAATCTCATGTTGATAATATGCAACACGTGGTTAAAAGAAATAGGCCCAAGAACATGGCAGCAGCTATAGCCCTGCAGAACTCACTGGTAAACTTCAAAACTTTCCAGCAAATTCCAGAGTTCACACAGTTGTAATTGTGGTGGAAGTCATGAATCTAAAAGGGAAATGTTTAGCTTTTGGTCAACAATGCCACAGATGCAATAAGTGTAATCATTTCAATAAATTTTGTAAATCAAAAGGGCCAAACTTTTTCATCAAAAGGGAACATTTTAAGAAATTAGTTGATCAGCTAGACAGTTGCAAACCTACTCTTTATGTTGATTGTGTGTCAGTGGTTCATGAAACAGTCAATACAGTATATGTAAGGGCAAAGAATAAAGTATTTTGTACTGTTCAGATAAATGGCAAACCCATAGAGTTCAAAGCTGACACAGGTTCTAAGTGCAGTGTTATGTGTGCAGAAACATTTGCTCGAGCATGTCATGGTAAAAGGCTTGATTTGGCAAAGTGTATGGAGCTTGTTGCTTATGGAGGTAAAGAAATTCATACTGAAGGCTCAGTAGTGCTTTCATGTTACTCTGCTGGAAGAAGCTGCAACTTATTATTTTCTGTGGTCAAGAGGCACATCCAGTCATTATTAGGGCTCGGAGACAGTTTGAAAATGGAACTTTCATTTAATAAGGAAACCTACCATGTTAGCTTGAAAGACCACTACTCCAATTTTGCCCAGCACATTTTGTTCTACCTATGCTGATCTTCTTGAAGACATACTAGGCAAATTTCCAGTTGTGTACTCCATGAAGTTAGACCCAGAGTTCAGTCCAGTTATCAGGCCAACACATATTGTTCCAATAGCCATGCAGAACAGTCAAAGGTGAGCTAGATAAAATGGTGCAACAAGATGTAATTTGTCCAGTTGCAACTCCAGCTGAGTGAGTATCTTCCATGGTGGTAGCTCATAAGAAAAGCTCAGATGACATCAGAATAGGTATTGACCCATGAGATTTGAATAAAGCACTAAAAAGACCTCATCATCCAATGTGCACAGTTGAAGAAATCACTGCCCTGATGCCAAATGCCACTGTTTTTCTCTGTCTTAGATGCAAATTCAGCTTGACAAGAAATCCTCATTGCTCACTACTTTCAGTACTCCATTTGGCAGGTACAGATTTTTGAGAACGGCATTTGGGATAAATTCTGCAAGTGAAGTCTTTCAACATGCAATGGAGTAAATTGTTTCTGGGTATCCTTGTGCTATTATAGTAGACAACATACTAGTAGGAGGTAATGGTGAATCTGAATATGACAGAAACCACAGAAAAGTTCTAGAAAGACACATCAAGTGAATCTGAAACTTAATCCACACAAATGCAAATTCAGGCTACAAGAGGTTACTTACGTTGGTCATTTATTTACGAGTACAGGCTTATGACCAGACCCTTCTAAACAAACAGCCATTTTCAAGATGCCAGCTCCAGACATTGTTCAAGCCCTGCAACATCTTCTTGGCATGGTCAACTAACTAGGCAAGTTCATTCCAGACTTGAGCCATCTTTCACCACCACTCAAAGAGATGACACATAAAGATGTATCCTGGTCTTGATTAGACTAACACCAAAGAGCATGTGATGTCCTGAAACAGAGAATTGCTAGTCGACAAACTGTCAGATACTATGATGTTCCCAAGACAGTTACACTTTCCTGTAATGCTTTGAAATTTGGTCTTAGTGCAGTCATTCAACAAGAGGATCACCTGTTGCCTATGCATCTAGAACTCTTACCCAAACTGAAATGCTGCATGCCCAAATTGAGAAAGAGCTTTTGGCAATTGTGTTTGCATGTTTGATGTTCCATGATTATGTTTATGGTTGACCTATCCAGATCAAAACAGACCACCAAACTCTAGTCACTATCTTGAGAAAGCCAATGCATTCAGATCCAGCCCAACTGCAACATATGATGCCGAGATTAAAAAAGTACAATTTCAATCTTGTCTACAAGAAAGGCAAACTTCTTTATCTTGCTGATATATTATCCATATCACCCAGAAACACCACTGAACACTTGAGAATGAGAATCTTGATACTGAAGTCATAGAAGTGAGAAATGTTTCTTCTACAAGTCTTGAAGAGCTGGGAGATCACATAGCCACAAATCCAGTTTTACAGAGGCTCGACCACTTTATCAAACAAGGATGGCCACCAAAGCAATCTAGTTTACCTCAAGAAATGCAACCTTATTTTTCATACAGAGATGAGACATGTCTGACAAAGGTATCATAATGAAAGGTCTGAAATTAATTGTTCCAAAGTCCTTGCAGCAAGACTACATTACTATCTTGCATCGTGGTCACCCAGGAGTCGATTCTACCAAAAGAAGGTTGAGAGGTCTGGTATTTTGCCCTTCTATGTCACAAGACATTGACAGAGCACTTTAATCTTGTTCAGTGTGTAATAGTACAAAAGCACATCAACTGAGGGAATCACTTCAGCTAAACAGGATTCTGGAGCTGACTTGGTCGACAGTACCCACTGACATCTTCAAGTGCTTTCTCTCCAGTCAGCTTCCAGGTCTTCAGCCTAGAGCCTGCTGCCATTAAGACTTTCTCTGACAATTGCATTCAACTGATTGTGGCAGCCAGTGATTTATGCTGTGGGCCAACTGTTTCACTCTGGATTATGCTGCAATCCCTGATTCTACTCCAGTGCCATTTCTTTCTAGGAGGAAGTCTACGTGAGATGCATGTTGGCCACTCTTGTATGTGATCTTATGACTGTCTGTCTTGCTGAGCCATGTGATGGCAACCATCAAGACATTTGCCAGGCAGAAGTCTAGAATGGTCTCTCCTTCTTTATTTCTGTTGCCCCACCCATGTGGACCCAGGCAGTCCTCATATACTATTCTGTCTGTCCTGATATGTGCATTCTGGTCCCCCATTATCAGCACCAACTCATTTTGTTCTGCTTTACCTTGTAGGTCCTGAAATTACTGCCTCACTGCACTCTTTTTCTTGCTATCACAATGTTCTGTCTGGCACAGGCTGAGATTATAAATACTGTCCTATCCTTATACTGGAGTCTGATTGCCAGTAGTTTATCACTAATTCTGCTGAAATACCTCAGTGTCTTCTGAAGCCTCTCCCTCAGCACTGTTCCCACTCTATTTCTAGTCTGTCCTCCTCCTGTGTAGTAGACACTGGATCCCAAGCCAAGTGGCTTTGCTGAAGTGCCCTTCCATCTTGTCTCCTGGATTCAGAGAATGTCTACCATCCTCTTTACCATCATGTCATTCACTTCAAAGTTCCATCCTGTCAGTGAAGCACCATAGAGTGTAGTAATTCTTAGTTAATATTTGGCAGTTTGATTGGTTTTATGTCCAGCTTTTGCTCAACAGAGCTATCCCAGGTAACCCAAGCTGGACAACTGCATACCAACCAACCAGTAGCTAATTGACCCAAGGCTGCTCGGCTTTATTGGAGGCAGACACTGGCCAGTATGGGCACATGCACCTCTCCAAAATTTAGCATATGTCCCTGGCATAGGTTGGAGTAGGTTGGGTCCAGCAAATTTCCATGCCCATTTTTGGTGACATTGGTCAAGATGGATTAATGGAAGGAGTTTAAAAATGATACAGCTGAATTTAAAGCAATACTTATTGTCAACAATGCTATAATGTTTTGTTTTGAAACTTGTTTTAACAGGAGCAATTTGTATCTTAATTTACATAGACACAAAGGGTACCACAAGATTAGAAGTAATGGATGTAGTGAGGGAGTGACACTGAGACAGCTGTACCTGTTTCCAAAAACTGTGATGGAATATTTACTCATGAAATAGTTGTAGTTTCACTCTAGACAAGCAATTTAAAGCTTCCTTCTAGCAATAAAAAAAACTATGTAAATCAGACTTGAAAAATTTTGTTCCAGAATTATGATAATGTTTTGAAAAGAAATTCTTAATTCTTGTTGGTAATCAAATTGCTCCAGATATATCCTGAAAAACTGGTGTATCTAGGTTTGAACTGCTAAATAAGTAATTAGAGCAATGTGTGGTACATGATTTTGCACACGTTATCAAGTTTTAGCTTCTGTATTTAGGCCCTACTTTTATACTGTATTTATTTACAGCGTACTAAACTATACTGTTGTACTGCAATGGCCCACTTCATTGTGCCTGTAAACTTGAATTTTATTGCTGTTGTCACTGTTTAGAAAACTATTTTGTTGTTTACACTGTTTGTTAAGTACTTCACTGTATTTTTTCACTGTTTTAAAGTTATCTGTTCTGTCTGTTCTGTTTTTTTCTGCCAAGCAATGTTTAATTAACTGATCTGTTAATGTTTGTTTAAAACATTCTTTAGGGCCTCCTGGCTGATTTTCTGCTGTTTTAAACACTTTTTTCAGCATCTCACTGCTATTTTTCTGCTGTGTTAACCATTCTCTAGTGTTTCCCGCTGAAACTAGGATAACTAGCAGCTGTAGCATATTCCTGTCCAGGCCTGCTGCTTCTGGAACTGTTTGCAGTGGTTTGTTTGTTCTAAGCATGTTTTCCAGGCCATCTTGGATTGGAAGGGGCCTATCTGCACTTTTGTAAGAGAATTGTGCTGACTGGGACCTGTCTGGTAAAGGTATGCCAATCTAGAGCTTGGAATAAGCATACTCATTGGTCCTTTGGAATTTTATTTCAAGTTTTAGCTTCTGGTATTTAGGCCCTGCATTTGAGCAGGTTTCTGCTTGTTTGTACCAAGCTAAACTGAGGTGGGCTACCAGTCACAACTCTGAGCTAACGTACCAGAAGAATAGAGGCTTTTGAGCTTCCAAAGAACATCAGTTGCCTGTTTTATTTATTTATTTATTTATTTTGCTTATTTATACTATTTACTGGGCTTTTTTTGTTGCCTGATGCCTACTTTTATACTGTATTTATTTACTGTGTACTAAACTACACTGTTGTACTGCAATTACCTGCTTCACTATGCCTGTAAAATCACATTTCTTTGCTGTTTTCACGGTTTACACAGCTTTTTTGTTTTCACTGTTTGTGAAATATTTACTGGTATTGTTTGACTCTCTTAAAGCCATCAGTTCTGCCTTTTCTGGTTTTCCCAGAAAGTAGTGTTTGGTTGACTGCTCTGTTAACTCTTTAAAACATTCTTTAGAGCCTCCTGGCTGATTTTCTGCTGTTTAAAATTTTTTTTTTCAGTGTCTCACTGCTATTTTTCTGCTGTGTTAAACAGCCTCTAGTTTTTCCCACTGAAACTAAAGTAGCTAATAACTATAGCATAGTCCAGGTCCAGGCCTGCTGCTTCTCTAACTCTTTGTAGTGGTTTGTTTGCTATGAGCATGTTTTCCAGGCCATCTTGGGTTGGAGGCAGCCTATCTGCACTTTTGTGAGAGAATGTTGCTGAGTGGGCCCTCTGGTGAATCTGAATATGACAGAAACCTCAGAAATGTTTTAGAAAGGGCACATCAAGTGAATCTGAAGCTTAATACACACAAATGCAAATTCAGGCTACAAGAAGTTACTTATGCTGCTCATTTATTTACGAGTACAGGCTTACGACCAGACCGTTCTAAACAAACAGCCATTTTCGAGATGCCAGCTCCAGACATTGTTCAAGCCCTGCAACATCTTCTTGGCATGGACAGCTAACTAGGCAAGTTCATTCCACACTTGAGCCATCTTTCAGCACCACTCAGAGAGCTGACACATAAAATTGCTAGTCCACAAACTGTCAGATACTATGATGTTCCCAAGCCAGTTACAGTTTCCTGTGATGCTTTGAAATTTGGTCTTGGTGCAGTCATTCTACAAGAGGATCACCTGTTGCCTATGAATCGAGAACTCTTACACAAACTGAAATGCTGTATGCCCAGATTGATAACGGGCTTTTGGCAATTGTGTTTACATGTTTGATGTTCCATGATTATGTTTATGTTTGACCTATCCAGATCGAAACAGACTGCCAACCTCTAGTCACTATCTTGAGAAAGCAAATGCATTCAGCTCCAGCCCAATTGCAACATATGATGCTGAGATTACAAAAGTACAATTTAAATCTTGTTTACAAAAAAGGCAAACTTCTTTATCTTGCTGATACATTACCCATATCACCCATAAACGCCACTGAACAGCATGAGAATGAAAATCTTGATTTTGAAATCATGGAAGTGAGAACTTTTTCTTCTACAAGTCTTGATGAGCTGAGACATCACACAGCCACAGATCCAGTTTTACAGAGGCTCAACCACTTTATCAAACAAGGATGGCCGCCAATGCAATCTAGTTTACCTCAAGAAATACAACCTTATTTTTCCATACAGAGATGAGACATTTGTCTGACAAAGGTATCATAATGAAAGGTCCGAAATTAATTGATCCAAAGTCCTTGCAACAAGAGTACATTACTATCTTGCATTGTGGTCACCCAGGAGACGATTCTACCAAAAGAAGGTTGAGAGGTCTAGCATTTTGTCCTTCTATGTCTCAAGACATTGACAGAGCACTTTAATCTTGTTCAGTGTGTAATAGTACAAAAGTACATCAACTGAAGGAACCACTTCAGCTAAACCAGATTCTGGAACTATCTTGGTCGACAGTAGCCATTGACATCTTCAAGTGCAATGGTCAACATTATTTGGTGTTAGTAGACTCTTACTCCAATTGGTTTGAGATTGACTTACTTCCTAACCTAGCATCTAGTACAGTCATTACTAAGATGAAGTGTCATTTTGCAGTACATGGAAGTCTGCACAAAGTTATTTCTGACAATGGTACACAGTTTACAAGCCAACAATTGAAAAGATTTGCTGAAGACTGAGACTTTACTCATGTCATAAGTAGTCCAGAGTACTTGCAGTTATATATTTTGGCAGAATGTGCAGTTCAAAGTGCAAAGCATTTACCAGAGAAGTCAAAACAAGACAGTAGCAATCTTTTCCTGAATTTCTTGAATCTGAGAAATGTTCCTTGTGATAAAAATCTTAGTTCACCTGCTCAGAGACTTCTATCGAAACAACCCAGAACCATTTACGAATAAGTAGTTAATTTCTGGTTCCATGTGTCAAGAACAACAGATCAGTGAAAAACAATCTGTTGAAGAAGCACCTAACACAAAAGTCCTACTACAATAAAACCAGTAAACTGCTCAATCCATTACAAGGAGGAAAAATGGTAAGGATGGAAACATCTAGCGGTTATGATCGGATTGGTGTCATGATGAATATTGGTCCAGAGACAAGATCATACATTGTGGAATCACAAGAAGCAATCTTTAGGTGGAATTGGAAATATTTGAGACTGGTGACCAAGCCTATACCACAGCATATAGCCTGTGAGAAAGACTCTTTTATCTCAGAGTGAGTTGTCTGGTGTTCCAATTCCAGAGGAAGTTCCAGAAAACATTCCTGTGATGAATCCAGAAGTTCTTGATATGAGTTGTGCACTGCAGACTGTCCCTGTTGCTAAATTTGGTCCACACTGTTATGTTATGAGATACGGTTGCATATCTAAACCCTGTAACAGATATGAAGCAACTTGGACATGAACATTGTGTTTTGTTTCTAATATCTATAGTAATGCATGTCTAACTCTAATGTTGTTTTGCATAAAGGGCAATCTTTTTAAGAGGGAGGATGTAGATCAATGTGTGTGTATGTACTGTACCTTTAAGAAGCTATCCTAGGGCTTGCACAAGTGTATAAATACTGAGCACGTGCAAACCTGACTGCCATTTTATAGTTAGTTGTTGAGATGTAGGCATGTATGTATGTAAGGTCTGTCTGCTAACTAGTTTGTTCGTATATTAGGATGATGCTATTCATTCTAATGTGTTTCTATGTATTAAAGCATCTAAATGAAATACCCCACCTGCTTATCATTAATATTAGAGAAGGACACATGACACCTTTGTTCTTGTACATTGGCACTAGAATGCCTATTCTCCACTCATCGTGTATACAACTTTCTCTGCATACAGCTATTCTCCCCTAACTCATCCAGCATCTCGATCATATCTGCTATAACCTAATCAAAGCCTGATGTTTTCCCTGACTTTGTTTCCTTAGCACTGCTCTGATTCTAGGCTGATCTCCACTTCTTCTTCCATCATAGGTTGTGTCTGGGGCAGTACAGCTTCTGTGAAAATTTTCTTCATTCAGAAGCTACTAGAAGTTCTCCTTTATCTGCCTTTGACATCCTGTGGACTGATGAATAGGTTGTTGCTGGCATCTCTTACGAATGATGCCTGATGACTATCTTCTTTATCTATTTGTCTTTGCCTTGCAGCCTGATAGAGTTTATTTGTGTTATCTGCTGAGTCACTTTCCAGAAGCTATTAGATTACTTCTGATGCCTACATCCTTCATATTGCAACTGCTCTTATTAGACAATTTGTTAGGTAGCCAGTATTCCTTCCTAGCCTTGTCTCTCTTTTCTTGTCATTTTCTCATGCATTTCTCCTTTCTTTTGATGACTTCCTGCACTTCCACCACCAGCTTTTTTATGCACAATATTTCCATATCAGTCTTGTCTGTGTATCTCTTCTACATTCCTTGCACATGCTGTTTTGAGGAAAAGACATTCTTCTTCAACTCCACCTACCTCTTTTTCTTCCTGAGTATTTTCTTGAACTCCTGTGCTTTCTCTCCAGTCAGCTTCCAAGTCTTCAGCCTAGATCCTGCTGCCCTTAAGACTTTCTCTGACAATTGTTTTCAGCTGATTGTGGCAGCCAGTTATTTATGCTCTGGGCCAACTGTTTCACTCTGGATTATGCTGCAATCCCTGATTGTACTCAAGTGCCATTTCTTTCTAGGAGGAAGTCTACCTGAGATGCATGTTGGCCACTCTTGTATGTGATCTTGTGACTGTCTTGCTATGCCATGTGATGGCAACCATCAAGACATTTGCCAGCCAGGCAGAGGTCTAGAATGGCCTCTCCTTCTTTATTTCTGTTTCCCCACCCATGTGGACCCAGGCAGTCCTCATATTCTGTCTGTCCTGATATGTGCATTCTGGTTCCCCATTATCAGCACCAACTAATTTTGTTCTGCTTTATCTTGTAGGTCCTGCAACTACTGCCTCACTGCACTCTTGTTCTTGCTATCACAATGTTCTGCCTGGCACAGGCTGAGATTATAAATATTGTCCTATCCTTATACTGGAATCTGATTGCCATTCGTTTATCACTAATTCTGCTGAAATACCTCATTGTCGTCTGAAGCCTCTCCCTCAGCACTGCTCCCATTCTATTTCTAGTCTGTCCTCCTCCTGTGTGGTAGACACTGGATCCCAAGCCAAGTGACTTTGCTGAAGTGCCCTTCCATCTTGTCTCCTGGATTCAGAGAATGTCTACCATCCTCTTTACCATCATGTCATTCACTTCCAAGTTCCATCCTGTCAGTAAAGCACCATAGAGTGTAGTAATTCTTAGTTAATATTTGGCAGTTTGACTGGTTTTATGTCCAGCTTTTGCTCAACAGAGCTATCCCATCTAACCCAAGCTGGGCAGTTGCATACCAACCAACCAGTAGCTAATTGACCCAAGGCTGCTCGGCTTTATTGCAGGCAGACACTGGCCAGTATGGGCACATACACCTCTCCAAAATTTAGCATAGGTTCCTGGCATAGGTTGGAGTAGGATGGATCCAGAAAATTTCTATGCCCATTTTTGGTGACATTAGTCAAGATGGAGTAATGGAAGGAGTTTAAAAATGATACAGCTGAATTTGAAACAATACTTATTGTTAACAATGCTGTAATGTTTTGTTTTGAAACTTGTTTTAACAGGAGCAATTTGTACCTTAATTTACATAGACACAAAGGGTACCATAAGATTAGACGTAATGGATGTAGTGAGGGAGTGACTCTGAGACAGCTATAACTGTTTTCAAAAACTGTGATGAAATATTTACTCATGAAATAGTTGTAGTTTCACTCCAGACAAGCAATTTAAAGTTTCCTTCTAGCAATCAAAAAAAACTATGTAAATCAGATTTGAAAATTTTTGTTTCAGAATTATGATAATGTTTTGAAAAGAAATTCTTAATTCTTGTGGGTGATCAAATTGCTCCAGATATATCCTGAAAAAACTGGTGTATCTAGGTTTGAACTGCTAAATAAGTAATTAGAGCAATGTGTGGTACATGATTTTGCACAAGTTATCAAGTTTTAGCTTCTGTATTTAGGCCCTACTTTTATACTGTATTTATTTACTGTGTACTAAACTATACTGTTGTACTGCAATGGCTTCATTGTGCCTGTAAAATTGAATTTTATTGCTGTTGTCACTGTTTAGAAAGCTATTTTGTTGTTTTCACTGTTTGTTAAGTAATTCGCTGTATTTTTTCACTGTTTTAAAGTTATCTGTTCTGCCTGTTCTGGTTTTCCTGCCAAGCAGTGTTTAATTAACTGATCTGTTAATGTCTGTTTAAAACATTCTTTAGGGCCTCCTGGCTGATTTTCTGCTGTTTTAAACACTTTTCAGCATCTCACTGCTATTTTTCTGCTGTGTTAACCATTCTCTATTGTTTCCCTCTGAAACTAGGGTAGCTAGCAGCTGTAGCATATTCCTATCCAGTCCTGCTGCTTCTGGAACTGTTTGCAGTGATTTCTTTGTTCCAAGCATGTTTTCCAGGCCATCTTGGATTGTAGGGGGCCTATCTGCACTTTTGTAAGAGAATTGTGCTGATTGGGACCCGTCTGGTAAAGGGAGGCCAATCTAGAGCTTGGAATAAGCATCCTCATTGGTCCTTTTGAATCTTTTCAGAGTTGTTTTTTTAAGTTTTAGCTACTGTTATTTAGCCAGTGCATTTGAGCAGGTTTCTGCTTGTTTGTACCGAGCTGAGCTGAGGTGGGCTACCAGCACAACTCTGAGTTAAGATACCAAAAGAACAGAGGCGTCTGAGCTTCCAAAGAACATAAGTTGCCTTTTTTTTTTTTTTTTTTGCTTATTTATACTATTTACTGCACTTTTTTATTGCCTGCTGCCTACTTTTATACTGTATTTATTTACTGTGTACTAAACTACACCGCTTTACTGCAATTACCTGCTTCACTATGCCTGTAAAATCAAATTTTATTGCTGTTTTCACTGTTTACAAAGCTTTTTTGATGTTTTCACTGTTTGTGAAGTATTTACTGGTATTGTTTGACTCTTTTAAAGCTATCAGTTCTGCCTGTTCTGGTTTTCCCGTGGAGCAGTGTTTAGTTGACTGATCTGTTAGCTCTTTAAAACATTCTTTAGAGCCTCCTGGCTGATTTTCTGCTGTTTTAAATGGGGGTTTTTTTTCAGTGTCTCACTGCTATTTTTCTGCTGCATTAAACAGCCTCTAGTATTTCCCACTGAAACTAAAGTAGCTAGTAAATGTAGTATAGTCCAGACCCAGACCTGCTGCTTCTCTAATTGTTTGTAGTGGTTTGTTAACTCTGAGCATGTTTTCCAGGCCATCTTGGATTGGAGGTGGCCTATCTGCACTTTTGTGAGAGACTTTTGCTGATCGGGTACTGTCTTGTAAAGGTAGGCCAGTCTAGGGCTTGGAATAAGCATCCTCATTGGTTCTTTTGGATCTTTTTGAGTTTTTTCAAGTTTTAGCTTCTGGTATGTATGCCCTGCATTTGAGCAAGTTTGTGCTTGTTTGTACCGAGTTGAACTGAGGTGGACTATCAGCCACAACTCTGAGCTGAGATTTCAGATGACTAGAGGCTTCTGAGCTTCTAAAAAACATACTAAGTTATCTGTTTTTTCTTATTTATGCTATTTACTGCACTCTTTAATTGCCTGCTGCCTACTTCTATACTGTATGTATTTACTGTGTATTAAACTACACTGTTATACTGAAATTGCCTGCTTCACTGTGCCTGTACAATTGAATTGCATTGCTGTTTTCACTGTTTGCAAAGATTTTTGTTGTTTTCACTGTTTGTTAAATATATGCTTGTATATTTCCACTGTTTTAAAGGTCTCTGTTCTGCATCTTTTGGTTTTACCACCAAGCATTGTTTAGTTAACTGATCTGTTAACCATTTAAAACATTCTTTATGGCCTCTTGGCTGATTTTCTGCTGTTTTAAATCCTTTCTTCAGTGTCTCACTGCTACTTTTGTGCTATGTTAAACATTCTCTAGTGTTTCCTATTGAAACTAGGGTAGCTAGTAGCTGTAGCATAGTCCAGATTCAGGCCTGCCCTATCTGGAAGTGTTTGTAGTGGTTTGTTTGTTCTGAGCGCATTTTCCTATCTCCACTTTTGTGAGAGAATTGTGCTGATTGGGACCTGTCTGGTAAAGGGAGCCCAGTCTAGGACTTGGAATAAGCATCATCATTGGTCATTTTGAATCTTTTTAGAGTTTTTTAAAGTTTTATCTTCTGGTATTTAGGCCCTCCATTTGAGCAGGTTTCTGCTTGTTTGCACATTGCACAGCACCATGCACTACCACACAATTATACACCAATGCAAGATAGTTAAATTCAACAAATTTTCCCATTTAAAACCCAGTTAGAAATGTCCAGTCACTGAGCTCTTCTGTGATCGCTTCTGAAAAGCCAACCCTAGTGACAACAGTCTTCAGCCTAGCATTATGGACAGTTGGACTACCCTTGTTTCTCCTGCCAACCTTGTTGACTTGGGTTCTTGATGCAGTGTAGCAATTAACTCATGTACATACACACCTCAAGGCTGGTCAAACAGTATGATGCGCAGGAGACACTCTAGGTGCAGTTAAACATTGACAGGACCCCTATTCAAATCATAGCTAGCTACAGGCCCCCAACTTTGACTCAAGATGTCCACTCCTATCTGGACCTCTCTGAATCTATCAAGATTCAAACCTTTACACTGATCCTGGGCTACTTTAACTATCCAACCATAGACTGGAGGAACTACTCATACCAAAACTCAAATGCCCAGAGATTCCTTGATTTCGTAAATGCAAATGCCTTGGTCCAGCTGGGTGACACCCCACAAGAGGTAAAAATATCTTGGACTTGGCATTAAACATGAGTAACCACTGTAGCATCCCTATAGTGTCATCCTCCCTGGTAAAATCCAACAACAAAGCAGTCACTTTTGAAGTCATCATTTCCCCCGACCACCCCCTAGATAAGGTCAAAAAAAACTTCTCGAGAGCTGATTACAATCTCTTGAGGGAAGGTATAAACAGCTTCACAGCATCCTCCCCCTTCATAGGAACTGGCACATATGTCCAATCCTACACCAAAGTACTATACGAGCACTTATATAGCTGCATGGGATCAGGAATACCTGACAGGACAAAATCCTCCTCCTCAAGGAAGAGTAAACCTATCTGCAATAAATAAACTCTGTAATAAAAGGAACAAAAACTATTGTCCAGGACCAAGAAGGAGCAGGTGTCTAATTGGAAGCAATTTCTCGTTAGTCTGAACAAGCAAATAAGGGCACTAGTGAAATCTTCCAAAACAAACTTAGAGTACAAACTGGCCACATCTACTAAAGACAATCACAAGGCTTACTTTGCATATGTCCACAATCTCAAGGTAAGCACCCAGATCTGCTCAAATCTAGTGGTCAAGGACACCACATACACAAACACAGTAGATATAGCCAACCTGCTGGCAGACAGGTTCAGTGAAAACTTCACCCCTTTGTCCCACCATCAGTAAATCAGGACATCCCCAGCTCCTGTCCCCCTTCCCTTATCTCTAGGGAGCAAGTCATCACTCCCTCTCAAAGGCAAAAAACACAGCCTCCATGGGACCAGATATCATCCCAGGCTGTATACTACATGAACTCAGGAACTTGCAGCACCATTAGGCACCCTACTTAACCAAAGCCTGAGTAATGGCTTCATCCCAGCCGAGTGAAGGGCAGCCACTGTCATCCCTTTGCACAAAGGTGGAGCATCCACCGATCCAGGAAAATATAGACCCATCAGCCTAACTAGTCTGATCTGCAAGGCCATGGAGCAGATTATCATGGACCTCATTAACAAGAACATTGGCAACCTCCAAACACTTGATCCCACGCAGTTTGTTTTCATCAAGGGGAGGTCATGTCTGTTAAATTTGGTTGACTTCTTTGAGACAGTCACCAAAGCCATGGATGAGAGAAAAATGGTGCACACCATCTACCCTGACCTGGCTAAACCCTTTGATACTATTCCCTACACTTGTATAATAGATAAACTCTCTCAACTAGGCATCAATCCGTATGTTACCAGATGGGTAGCAAACTGGCTCACCAATAGAACCCACCTAGTCAAAATAGGGAAAGCCACCTCAAACAGTGGTACTGTAATGAGTGGTGTACCCCAGGGATCAGTCTTGGGGCTTTTACTGTTTGGGATATACTTTTCTGAGGTGCAGGCCAATACCAGTAAGCTATGGCTGACCAAGTTTGCAGATGACTGCAAGCTAGGCACTGTCATCCACTCCCCTAGTGATGTGGACATCCTCCAAGAGGGTCTCATCTAAACATATGACTGGTGCCAGAAACATGGCTTCAAACTGAATGCCACAAAATGCATCATCATCCCCTTTGGGGAGAGTTATGTCCCCACATAACTCCCCCTTTGGGGAGAGTTATGTCCCTGGTATAAAATGCGGTAAACGTGCGATAGCGCGATTTAGCGCGGAGCTGCCACTGTTGCACACTAGGGCAGCGCCGGTTAGGCAGGTTTAAACTATTCGGGCTACCTAAAGTCCACTCTTCAAATTCTCCCTTAAAACTACCTTCCTCGAATTATACTACTGATCTAATCAGCGTATCCTATAACTAAAAAGATCATCTCCACTTGACTCCAAGTAGACTATTCTCTATCTGTTAAACCTAGCACTTGCTCCTACAGTACTTATTACCTTGATACGGCACTCTTGTCATAGATAGTACCCCAAAAAAGGAAACCCCCCATTTCTCGGTCACCCACGTCCCCCTGAATCTTTTTTAAAGTTTTTGTCTATCCTTCTAGCATGTCGAGGGATCAGTTGCTAGTATCCTCTCCTGCTCAGCTGGTGAACCTGGGAATACTGAGGCAATGTTACAATTGCCTCATGTACACAGACAACCCTCTCCTCCTCCCACAAAACACAAATACATGCGAGAGATGCAACTATACGGCCAAACTGGAGGCTGAGCTCTCTCAACACAGGACTGGCAAGACCAGTCAGGAGGAGAAGGTTACCACACACACTATAGACCCAGTCTCACATAGCACCATTACAACCTCAAATCATACACATAAACACACAAAGACATACTCGGAGGCTCTGATCAAAAATCTACCAAAACAGCAGAGGCCACCAAAGCAGACACCCAAACAACCACCACTTCAGAACACAACACCTGCAACACATAGACCTCACAGTCAGAGTGTCAAACAGTCACAGCCCTTAAGGCCAAACACAATGCCAGACACACTAGTCATTGGTGACTCCATAGTCAGACACACTGTCGTCCCGCTCACCAGACTGAGTAAGGAGAAGGTCACAGTAAGCTGCCTGTCAGGCGCTAGAATCCGCCACATAACGCAAGCACTCAGGTCTCTCAACAGCAAGTACAAATATGACTCAGTCATTGTCCACGCTGGTGTAAACGACCTGAGGCGTACCTCCTTGGACTACATGAAAAGAGACATTGAGGAGCTCTCTGATTATGTAGCCCAGGCAGGTATGACCCTGACCTTGAGCAGTATCCTACCTTCACCAAGATTGATGCCACAATACAGAGATAAGATGATCAGCTTTAACAATTGGCTTAAACACTGGTGTCATTCAAAGGGGATCCAGTATCTGTCTGCCTGGGATGACATGCTGGACAAGCCACGCTGCTTCATGAGGGCGGCTTGCACCTGTCACCCCTGGGATTCCGGATATTGGCAAAGGCTCTTGCCACCCCCATAGTGCCTTTTTTAGGCAAGGCTCAAATTCTAAACCTACCACCCTAGAACACAAAAAAGGAAAAAAACTAAGGGTAATGCTGCTCAATGCCAGAAGTCTAAATCTCAAAATGCACGCACTCGAGGCCCTTCTCAGTATGGAGAACATCGATGTCTGTGCTGTGACAGAAACCTGGTTCAAGGCTCCTGAGAGCACCCCAGCGCTATCAGGTTTTACCTCATATCATGTGTTCCGGCCCCAAAATCCAGACAATACCAAGAAAGGAGGGGGGCATCCATATTCATCAAGGACACCCACACCTCAAGACTGGTGGCAACGCACGATGCATCGGAGACCATCCAGGTGCAATTAACCATAGGCAAGACTGCTCTGTAAATTGTAGCATGTTACAGGCCACCCTCACAAACTCAGGAACCTCACATGGCCTTCCTGAAAACACTAGAGGGGATAAATGTATCACCAAACACCATCATACTAGGTGACTTCAATTACCCTAATATAGACTGGGAACACTACTCAAGCCCAAACACCCTAGCCCAAAAGTTCCTGGAATTCATAAACTCAAATGCCATGGAACAACTAGTCACCATCCCCACAAGAGGAGATAACATACTTGATCTCATCATCACGAACATGGGAGCACAATGTTCAACACGAAGTATACCCCTCACTGGTGAGATCAGATCACAAACTAATCTCGCTGGAGGTCCTCATCCCACCCCACCTGAAATAAAAAGACCACAGTAAAGAACTTCTCAAAGCCGACTTCACACTTCTAAAGACTAGTGTGCTCTCCTTTAAGGCCCCCGAGCGGCGGAAAACAGTACTCAAGCCGCTGAATCACTTACAAACACCTTCTACCAGCACCTGCAGGACTGCATGGATAAGGCAATCCCAAACAAAACAAAGACTCTTAGTACCAAAGGCAAGCGTCCAGTCTGGTGGACCCCAGCCATAAACAAACTCTACAATAAAAGGAGGAAGCTACTACAAGATAGAGCAAAATCCTTAAAAGGTAAGACACCCTTGATCACTATAAGTAAAAAACTAAGAGCTCTCATAAAATCATCCAAAGCAAATTTCGAGAGAAAAATAGCTAAATACTCAAAAGACAATCATAAGGCCTTCTTTAGCTATGTTAGAAACCTAGGAGGAAACTCCCAGATATGCTCAGAACTAGTTCAAAATGATGTGAAGATTACTGATCCTACAGACATTGCCAACATACTGGCTGACAGGTTCAGTGCAAACTTCTCCCCCCCTCCCCCCCAAAAGGAGAGATATCTATACCAAATGATTGCAGCCCCCCAAACATCTCCAGCGCCCAAGTGAGAACTGCTCTCTCCAAAGCAAAAACACAGCATCCATGGGACCTGATGGTGTCCCCGGCTGTGTGCTCCACGAACTCAATGAGGAATTAAACCCACAGCTAGGACAGCTGTTTAATCAAAGTCTTACCTCTGGATACGTACCCAGGGAGTGGCGCACTGCAACTGTGGTCCCACTTCACAAAGGCGGTGCCTCCACCGACCCTGGAAATTACCAGCCCATTAGCTTGACAAGCCTTATCTGCAAAGCCATGGAGAGGATCATAATGGACCTCATAAATAAAGACATAGGAATTTGCAGACTTTGGATCCAACCCAGTTTGGCTTTGTCAAAGGCAGATCATGCCTTTTAAACTTGGTTGACTTCTTGAAACAGTCACCAAAGCCATTGGCGAGGAAAGGCAGTCCATACAGCCTACCTCGATCTGGCTAAGGCCTTGATACAATACCCCACTCGGGTATCATTGAAAAACTCATCAGCTTAAATGTCAACCCATACATCACAAGATGGGTTGCAAACTGGCTGAGTGACAGAACCCACAGGGTCAGAGTTGCTGGCGCCATGTCAGACTCAATGCCTGTCACAAGTGGTGTCCCACAGGGCTCAGTCCTGGGCCCACTCTTGTTTGGCATCTACTTTTCCGAAGTACAAGCAAACACAGGAGGGCTATGGCTGACAAAGTTTGCAGATGACTGCAAACTGGCCGCCATAGTAGAAAACACATCTGACACAGATATCCTTCAGAAGGGTCTCACAGAAACGGATAACTGGTGCCAGAGCCACGGCCTGAAGTTAAATGCCAAAAAACGCATAGTCATACCCTTTGGGAAAAACAAGGTTACCCCTAGCTACCAAATAGGTGGCAATCCACTGAGCACAGAAGAAGTTATCAGGGACCTGGGGACCCAGGTTGATAGTAGTCTGTCATTCGACACCCATGTAGCTAAAGTGGTTAGGAAGACCTTCTACATTGCCCACCTTATCATGAAGGGATTCTCATCTAGATCAAGGGAGGTCATAGTCTCCCTTTACTCATCACTCATCAGACCAATGATTGAGTACAATGCCCCATTCGGGATGTATCTGACCCGACACTTGCAGCAGCTGGAGAGGCCACAAAGTTCCTCACCAAAAGGATAAAGGGTCTCAAAAATCTGTCCTATGCTGCCCGACTGAAAGAACTCCAGCTCTATTCAGTCGCTTACCGCTTGCTCAGAGGTGACCTTTGCCTAACATACAAGGCCATGTCAAACCCAGATTTGATGAATATGCTTCACCTCAAAAACTCTAGATCCATCAGAGCCACAAGGGTGGGAGACTTAAACCTCGACACGGCTATTAATAGGGCGTGCTGGAGGGATAGATTCATCACCCAAAGACTCCCTATGCTGTGGAACAAAATCCCGGTACATGTGAGGCAGAGCACCTCGCTGGCCTTGTTCAAGAGAAATCTTGACCAATGGATGGGAGATCGCAGATATACCCCAGGGATTACCTCAGTGTCACTGCTCGACAGAGGCACAGCAAAATAATGGGTATAGTTCCCCATACTAAAGGGGTGGCGTAAGCCACAAAACGATGGGCTAGGCTTGTAAATGCCCTCGGGCAGATAGCCTAGTATGAACCTATGAACCTATGAACCTATGAACAAATTGTCACATTAATAACAAGGTCCTACGTATTCAATCAGTTGTGAGGGACTTGGGCACCCAGGTTAATAGCAAACTGAGTTTTGACCACTATATTGCCTCCATTGTATGGAAAACTTTCTACATGGCCCACCTCATTAGTAAGGGTATCTCATCCAGGGACAAGGTGGTCATAACATCCCTGTATTCTTCCCTTATAAGATCCATTATTGAGTACAATGCCCCTTTTGGCATGTACCTCACAAAGCACATGCAGCAGCTGGAGAGATTACAGAGGTTCCTCACCAGGGGAGGGGCCTCAAACATCTACCCTACACAGATAGGCTAAAGGCCCTGTCCCTCTACTCAGTCTCCGACAGACTCCTCAGAGGTGACCTCTGTCTGGCATACAAAGCAATCTCAGACCCCACTTTGATGGGACTGCTGCATATCCACAAGTCAAGTTGAGTAACCCACATGTGCGACCTCAGCCTGATCTGTGACATCAATAGGAATTGTTGGCAGGACAGATTTGTGTCCAAGAGACTCCCTCTTCTGTGGAATAGACTCCCGCTCAATGTCAAGCAGAGTACCTCATTAACATTTTTTAAGTGCAACCTGGATAACATGATGGGGAACAGAAAATACACTCCTGGGATTCCACCTGTGTCCCTGCTGAACAGGGGCAGTGGGTACTGACTTGTCAGAACATGGGCTAAATTCTTGGCTAGGCTTATAAGGGCCTCAGGCCCAATAGCCTAGTAACTTCCTATGATCCTATGATACACAGACAACCCTCTACTAATAACACAATCTAGTACAGAGTGTGAGATATGTATTTACACCAAGAATCTAGAATCCATGCTCTCTCTCAGTCAAAACAGTAACATGGAGAAGGTTGTCAACTCACCCACCACCACATATTCACATAGTACCACAACTAATACACATAGTAACATGTAAATCCACATATGTGGAGGTTCTCTTGAAAAACTTATTGAAACACCAGAGACCTCCAAAACACAAGACTGCTACAGCTAACACAATCTCCACAGCACCCTTGACACATAGCAACACCAGTGTCTCACCCACTAAGCCCATAAGGTGTAACACTCAAAAACCAAGTCTTCTTGTCATCGAAGACTCAGTAGTGAGACACACAGATGGCTGACTCACCAGGTTGGACAAGGAGAAAGTCATGGTCAGCTGCCTGTCCAGTGCCAGGATTCATTAAATCACACGCACACTCAGGTCTCTTAGCAACAAGTATTGTTATGACTCTGTCATGTTCATGTTGGTGTGAATGACCTGAGACGTACCTCATTGGACTGTATGAAGAGATACATGGTTGAGCTCTCTTGAGTACGTGTCCCAGGGAGGTATGTTCCTAGCCTTGAGCAGCGTACTACATCACCTGAAATGATGCCACAGTATGAACAAAAAATTATTGATTTCAATAATTGGCTCAATTTTTGGTATCATTCAAAGTGGATCCAGTTCCTGTCAGCCTGGAAAGTCATGGTTGACAAAACTCACTGCTTTTGCAGAGATGGTTTGCACCTGGTACCCTTAGACTTTCAGCTGCTGTCAAAGGCTCTTGCCTCCCCAATAGTGCCTTTTTAAGGCAAGGTCTTGAAAACATTACCAACGTGAAATTAACCAATTAGAACAAAATAAGGGTCATACTGCTAAATGCTAGGAGCGTAGGCCAAAAACTGCACTCCCTGGAAGCACTTTTATCACTAGAAGATGTAGATGTCCGTGCAGTCACAGAAACCTGGTTTAAGGCCTCAGAAAGTACCCCAGCCCTGCAAGGATACAATGCCTTCCACACGTTTGGACCACAGAATGAACATGTGAAAACCAAAGGAGGCAGTGTTTCAATCTATATTAGAGATAAATTCACCTCCTGTCTAGTTAGACTGGACAACTCCATGGAGTTACTCCAGGTCCAGGTTACAGTGGGTAAGACCCCCATTCAAGACTTAGCCTGTTAATGATCCCCCTCCATGGGTCATGACACCCACGAAGCCTGCATAACCAAACTGAAGACAATCCAAATTTTACACACTGGTTATGGGGGATTTCAATTATCCCACCATCAACTTGGAAACCTATGCTAGCCCAAACTTGCTAGCACACAAGTTCCTTGATTTTGTGAATTCAGATGCCCTGCAACAAATTGTCCATACCCTGATAAGAGGAACAAACATTCTACATCTGGTCCTCACCAATAAGTCAAACAGATACACTGCTGCAACTGTTGGACCCTCATTAGTTAAAACTGACTACAAATCAGTCACCTTTGAACTGACACTAACACCAGAACTCACAAAGGGTGAAATCAGACTAAAAAAACTCACCAAGGCAAACTAGATCCTCCTAGATGGAGGTATAAATGCATTCCAAGCCCCACCCCAAGCTGGAAGTGGTAACTGTGCAGAAGCTTATACTAAAGCCCTGTACAATCACATGCATAAGTGTGTAAACTCGGCTTTGCCAGAAAGAATCAAAGCCAGAGCCCCAAGTAAAAACAAGCTGCCATGGTGGACATCCAACATCAACAAATTCTACAATAAATGCACAGATTTTCAGTCCAAAAAAACAAAAGCAAGGCCCTAGTAATGGAAAAGCACCCTCCTCCGCCTCAACAGGCAAATAAGATAACTTGTCAAATCCCCCAAGAGCTCCTTTGAGCTTTCTAGCAACTGCTGCCAAGGAAAACCATAAGGCCCTTTACAGCTACATACCTAACTTAAAGGATAGGGCCCAAGCATGTGCAGAAATAGTGGCCAATGGTATCACACACACTGACCACACAAAGATAGTAAATCTGCTACCAGATAGGTTTGGTGAAAATTTCACTCCCTTCTCCACTCCTAACTTACAACAAACCTTCCCCCAATCTTCCCCGCCACCCTACATATGTGAAGAGCAGGTCCTCAAAGCCCTGTCCAAGGAAAAAACACAGCCTCTGTGGGACCAGATGACATGCCAGGCTGTCTTCTAAACAGGCAGAAACATGAACTAGCATCTTTTCAGTCATAGCCTAACTGCAGGCTTTGTTCCTGCAGAATGGAGAATAGCGACAGTTATCCCCCTCCACATAGGTGGCCTAGCAACAGACCTGGGGAATTACAGAACCATAAGCCTGACCAGTCTCATCTGTAAGGCCATAGAATGTATCATTATGAACCTCATAAATAAAGACCTCCAAACCTAGGATCCTATCCAATTCAGCTTCATGAAGGGCAGATCCTGCCTGTTAAATCTGGTGGATTTCTTTGAAAGTATGACCAAGGCCATTTATGAGGGCAAATCTGTGCATGCAGCATACCTTGACTTGGCAAAGGCTTTTGACACAAACCCACATTTCATTACCAATAAACTTAGCAAACTGAATGTAAACCCCTTCACTGAAGGATGGGTTGCCAATGGCTCACAAACTAGATGCACACTATCCAAGTGGGTGACTCCATATCAACCAGCAGACCTGTTACCAGCAGCACACTACAGGGGTCAGTGCTGGCCCCCCCACTGTTTAGTATATACTTCTCAGAAGTTTAGGCCAAAACTAAGGGGTTGTGACTGACCAAGTTTGCAGACGACTGCAAACTAGGTGCAATCATTGAATCTCCAAATGATGTCAGTATACTCCAGGAGGGTCACATGCAGACCAATGACTGGTGTATTAGTCACAATCTCAAACTGAATGCAAAGAAATGCATCATCATTCCCTTTGGCACAAACAATGTCCCTTCACACTATCAAATCAATAACAATACCCTAAGTACCTATGAAGTGGTAAGGGATCTGGGACCACAGATTGACTGCGACTTTAATTTCAACCACCATGTGTCAACCATAGTAAGGAAAGCTTTCAATTTAGCACACTTGATTAGTAAAGGCATTGTCTCAAGAGCAAAAGAAGTTATAACCCCCTATACTTGGCACTTATCCGACCTATAATTGAGTATAACACCCCATTCAGCATGTACCATACTAAGCACCTACAGCAAACAAAGAAACCTCAGAGGTTTCTAACAAAGAAGATCAATGGGCTTTAGCATGTGCCTTATGCAAACTGACTAAAATCCCTGTCACTATACTCTGTATCATATAGACTTCTTGGGGAGACTTATGCCTGGCCTACAGAGCAATCCAAGACCCAAACCTAATGAACTTGCTGCATATCCATAAATCAAATGGGTCTAGGGTTACCCATTCCAAGGACTTAAATATGGCCTGCGACTTAAATAGCACATGCTGGCGGTACAGATTTTTCTCCCAGTGACTCCCACGTCTTTGGAACAGGCTATCAATTCATGTGAAACTGAGCACCAATATAGTACTGTTCAAGTAGAACCTGGACAAGTGGGTGAGGCACCATAAATTCTTACCAGGGATAGCACCTACAACCTTCTTGGACATGGGCAGTCATTGCTAAATGCAATCCTGGGTATTGCCTAGCACTTCTATGGTATTACATTGGGTTAAAATTGCTAGGCTTAAAATGACCTCTGCGTCAGTAGCCTAGTAATCTCCTATCATCCTTGATCTGATAGTTATTAGGAATGTATTTAAAACATTGGTCAGTGTTACAGGTCCACAACTGAGGACACATAGGACCCTTCTGGAATATGTCTTATGACAGAGACTCTATGAAGTCAGTGAGTAACTACCTTTTTGGGTGACTATTCTTCAATCAGTAGTGGATGAGAGAAAGTGTTTCCCTTATATGTTAAATTTATTAGTCCTCACATAGAAGAGCAAGAATCTGCTTCCATATTCAATATAACAGCTATTAAGAGACCAGAGAGGATAAAAAAACATTTATCAAGTAAATAGTATGTGAAAGAATATCAATGAAACAGTAATGTGACCTGTACCACTATATGATACACAAACATGGGCAGTGATGTGACCTGTACCATTATATGGTACAGAAACAATGGCAGTGATGTGACCTGTACCATTGCATGGTACAGAAACATGGGCAGTGATGCGACCCATACCACTGCATGATGCAATAACATGGGTAGTGATACAACCTGTACAACTGTGTGATTCACAAACATAGACAGTGATGTGACCTGTATCGCTGTATGGTACAAGAACAATGGTAGTGATGTGACCTGTACCACTGCATGGTACAGAAACATGGGCAGTGATGCAACCTGTATCCCTGTGTGATACACAAACATGGACACCAGTGCAACCTGTACCACTGTATGGTACAGAAACATGGGAAGTGATGCAACCTGTACCACTGTATGATACAGAAACATGGGCAGTGATGCAACCCATACCACTGTATGACACACAAACACAGGCAGTGAAGCAACCTGTTCCACTGTGTGATACACAAACACAGGCAGCAATGCGACCTTTACCACTGTATGACACAGAAACATAGGCAAAGATGTGATCTGTACCACTGTGTGATACAGAAATATGAGCAGTGATGTCACCTGTACCACTGTATGATACAGAAACATGAGCAGTGTTGCAACCTGTACCACTGTATGATACAGTAACATGGGCAGTGACGTGACCTGTACAACTGTATGATATAGAAACACGGGCAGTGATGTGACCTGTATGACTGTATGATATAGAAACACAGGCAGTGATGTGACCTGTAACACTGTATGATACAGAGAAACATTGGCAATGATCTGACCTGTACCACTGTATGATACAGAAATATGGACAGTATTGTGATCTGTACCACTGTGTGATACACAAACACAGGCAGTGATATGACCTATACCACTGTATGACACACAAACATGGGCAGTGATGCAACCTGTACCAGTGTGTGATACACAGACATGAGCAGTGATGCAACCTGTACCACTGTGTGATTCACAAACATGGGCAGTGATGTCACCTGTACCATTGTATAATACAGAAACATGAGCAGTGTTGCAACCTGTACCACTGTATGATACAGAAACATGGGCAGTGATGTGACCTGTACAACTGTATGATATAGAAACACAGGCAGTGATGTGACCTGTAACAATGTATGATACAGAGAAACATTGGCAATGATCTGACCTGTACCACTGTATGATACAGAAATATGGACAGTATTGTGATCTGTACCACTGTGTGATACACAAACACAGGCAGTGATATGACCTATACCACTGTATGACACACAAACATGGGCAGTGATGCAACCTGTACCAGTGTGTGATACACAAACATGAGCAGTGATGCAACCTGTACCACTGTGTGATACACAAACATGGGCAGTGATGCAACCTTTACCACTGTATGATACATAAACATGGGCAGTGATGTGTTCTATACCACTGTGTGATACAGAATCATGGGCAGTTATGTGACCTGTACCACTGTATGATACAGAAACATGGGCAGTGATGTGATCTGTGCAACTGTATGATATAAAAACATGGGCAGTGATGTGACCTGTATAACTGCATGATATAGATACATGGGCAGTGATATGACCTGACCTGTACCACTGTATGATACAGAAACATTGGCAGTGATGTGACTCACTGTATGATACAGAAATATGGACAGTGTTGTGACCTGTACCACTGTGTGATACACAAATATGTGCAGTTAAGTGACCTGTATGACTGTATGATAAAGAAACATGGGGAGTGAAGGCACAGCAGATTAAGAAACCAAAAGTGCTGGAGAAGAAGTGTCTGAGATGGGTGGACAGAGGAAGAAATAATGCCATCAAACCAGAAAGTATCTTCAGTAGCATAGAAGGTCACAGAGAACAAATTATGGTGATTCAGATACTTATGCAGGAAAGAAGAGGATGATTTGGTGATGAACATTTGGGAAGGCAAGAAGAAAACACGACAAAATGAAGACATCCAGCAAAAAAGATGCATAGATTACAAAAGAGAACTGTGACAGGTATGACTGCTGAAAAAGGTGAGAGAGTGGCACTGATTTGAAATAAGTGTTGATAAATGATGTAATACCCCAACCCCATGTTGAAAAGGGGAGCAAGCTGGGTGCTACTGCTGATGATAATGAATGTAGATAAAATAGGGTCACATATAAAACACAAATATATGCTTCTCAGTAACAAGATTGCTTTTCCTGTCTGTGGTTAAAATGGTGACTAAGGTTTGCTGATGTTCTCTATGCTATAATAACCACTTAAGAATGAAATTCATTCTTCTACAGGAGCTTCTGTTAATGCATTTTATATGCTTACTATCTTTCAGTATTTCAGTACAATATTCTTCATTTTTGCATCACTTAAATACATATCAAGCTGATTTTATTAACTTCAGTGTTTATATTTTCTGTAGCCAATTTCTCAAAATTATATATATCTGACATCAGTGCAGAGCTGCTAAAGCATGGACTGAAGACAATTGTGGAATATTTATGTAAAGTAATGGTCTGAGTCAGTAAGTGGGAAATGGATTTTGCTCTATAGATCTGTGTTTAACTCCTACGACTTCCACTGACTGACAGGAGATGTATGCGTGGCATACAAGGCATCCATAGATCCAGCTCTGATGGACTGTCTTGCACATCCACAAAATGAATAGCATCAGAACTCCTAGAGCTGAGGATTTACATTTTGCTTGTGACATAAATAGGACTGGGGGAGACAGACGTGTCTCAGAGGATCCCCATTCTCTGGAATAGGCTGCCTGTCTATGTGAAGCAGAGTCCACCCCTAACCCTATTTAAGAGTAACCTTGACCAATAGATGGGAAATCAGAAATTCTCCCCAGTTCTGTTCCCCATGTTTCTGATCAATGAAGGCGAATTGCCGAGGTACCAGATCGCTGTGAATAAAGAAATTACTGGTGAAGTGCTGGCGGTTTGTGTTTTCTACTAAATTTGCTGGTGTGGTGTTATTTGATGCAGATAGTAACTATGCCCAACTAATATACCCCACATAACCTCTAGAAACTTCCTATCTAACATCCATCCTCCTAATAAATACTCATGATACATAAAGACATAAGGACACAATTGGGGTGGGTTGGGTTGGGATGAATGACTAGGCTTATAAAGTCTCTGGTTGTCATTAGCCTAGTATATACTTATGAACCTATGAACTTTTAAAGCCTGTTTGTGTTTGGGTTCCATCACAGGGTTACTTTTGAATTTGGCATTGTATTTACTTTGAAGAGGGAAAGATTTATTTATGAAGCTATTTGTATGTGCACAGAATTTGGCAGCAGGATTTTCCATAAGCACTGGAGTCATCAAGTTAGAAGAGGATATTGAATTTTAGCAGTTCATCACACAGTTCCAGTAGATTAGCCTTGGCATAATCTCTGAATGCACATTTGAGCATTTCTTCTGAGTTTATTGATGTAAGTAAAGAAGCAGTTGTGATAATGTTTGGAAGAGATGGTGATATTCAATTTATATTCGGCTTCATACTTGGCTTTTAATCTTATGACTGAGCTCTTTGCAGAACGTTTTGAGATCACTTCTGGAATGGGAGATTAAAATTTATTCATTAGTGCTAGAAATTACTTTAATTTATTATGGAGTCTGTTGGTGCTGGGATTCCGGCATGGTGCTTATTCATAAATTTATTATCATGTGGTACACAGAGACATACTCTTCAATAAAGAAGTTTACTAAAGGGTAAGAATCAGTGATGTAAACTGCTGCTTTTTATAGGGTCACCAAATGGGGGAGCACTTTTACATTTTCTTAAGGTATCTGAGAGTGCTAGGAGGTTGGCATTAGAGAAATCCCTGAGCATTGCACGTTTGAGTGTAGTCTTCAGTTGAATTGTTAGAAAAAATATGATGGCCTGGTAGTCTACATTAATCATGGAGGGGAGACACTGAGAGTGGAGAAAGCAGTTGCAAATAAGGGCAGCATTTGCTTAAAGTTATCATACCAAGTCACTTGAGCAAATAGTGCCTTCCCACACTAGAGATCCTAATCTCCTTGACCTCGATTTTTTTATTATGTTGTGGTATCATAGGTTCATAGGTTCATAGGTTCATACTAGGCTATCTGCCCTAGGGCATTTATAAGCCTAGCCAGAGTGTGTTTGGCTTTCGCCAACCATTTTAAATTAATTTTGCTATGCCCTTTTTCGAGGTTAGTATACTGTGCCTCTGTCTAACAGTGACACAGACGTGATACCCGGGGTAAACCTACGATCCCCCATCCACTCATCAAGATTCCTCTTGAAGAGAGTCAATGAGGGACTCTGCCTAACCTGGACTGGGATTTTATTCCAGAGTGAAGGGAGCCTCTGGGTTATGAATCTGTCCCTCCAGCATGTCCTATTTATTTCAGTGCTGAGGTTCAAGTCTCTCAAGCGCATAGCTCGATGGGATTTGGATTTTCTGAGGTGCAGCATGTCCATTAATTCCGGGTTGGACATGGCTTTATATGTCAGGCACAGATCGCCTCTGAGCAGGCGGTATGCCACTGAGTAGAGCTGGAGTTTCTTTAACCGGGCAGCATATGGCATCTTTTTGAGCCCTTTGATCCTCTTGGTGAGGTACTTTTGAGGTCTTTACAGTTGCTGCAGGTGTCTGGTAAGGTACATCCCAAAAGGGGCATTGTACTCAATTATGGGCCTGATGAGGGATGAGTAAAGAGGCACGATGACCTCCCCTGATCTGGATGTGAATCCCTTCATGATTAGGTGGGCTATATAAAATGTTTTTCTAACCACTTTGGCCACGTGGTTGTCAAATGAGAGATTGCTATCAACTTGGGTCCCCAGGTCTCTAATTACTTCTTCCGTACTGAATGGATTACCACCTATGTGGTAATTTGTGGGCACTTTGTTTTTGCCAAAGGGGTTGACTATACACTTTTTGGCGTTTAGCTTGAGGCCATGGCTCTGGCACCAGTTGTCTGTTTCTAAAAGAAAGAGTATTGAAGAGGAGAATTTATGAACATCTATACGAAATACAAAAAGCAAAGGACACTAATGCGTTGTTCAAACATACAAAAACCTGCAAGGAGGCTAAGTTCTCCTTTTTTGTTTTGGAACAAGTGAAAAAAGAAACAAGAGGAGGTCCCTGGGAAGAATGGCTTGAATACAGGGAACTTTATTGGCAAATACTATTAGAAGCCAATAAACAACCGGGTCTAAATGAATGTATTTCCATTGTCCCAGCTCTAAAATTGAGATCAATTAAAGTATGAAACCCATCATTTTTAAATTACTCTCAAAGAACAGTAGATGGCACTGTTGTTCACTCTTTACTTTCCTATTCACAAACCTAATTCAGCATTCATATCAACACAACAAATAGTTTTAAAATAATTTATTTATTTACATTGGTTTTAAGAAACTCAATTATTTAAAACATAGTTTTTAATCAATTTTAAAAGGTTTTATATATTAGAACAATTTTAAAAGAAAGTTTAACAGGTCCTACATGTCACTTTTTAGCATATTAAGGATTTATTATAATGAGCTCTTTAGGTTGTCATTATTACTATTGGCTTAAACAGGATGCTATGTTTTTTATTGGTCTTTTTATCTTTGAATTTTAGTATATAAAGGTGAATTACTTAATTAGTTTTGTCTGATGAAGTCGAAGCTCTTAGCTGACGAAAACGCATGTACTGATTTTAAAGCGTTTACTGTGTGACCAACTTGTGGATTTATTTCTGTTTCCAGAATAAAGTGTGGTTTGAGTGCGCTGTTTCCAGCTTTTCTTGGTTATCTGTTTCTATGAGGCCCTTTTGGAGGATGCTTGTGTCGGCTGGAGAGTCGATTATAGTGCCCAGTTTGCAGTCATCTGCGAACTTGGTCAGCCACAGTCCTTCCGTGTTGGCCTGTACCTCCGAGAAATATATACCAAACAGGAGAGGTCCCAGGACTGAGCCTTGTGGGGTGCCACTTGTAACTGGTTTGGAGTCTGACATGGCTCCAGCAATTCTAACCATGTGGGTTCTGTCCTTGAGCCAGTTTGCAACCCATCTAGTGACATGGGGTTTATATTTAAGCTGGTGGGCTTATCTATGATGCCCGAGTGGGGTATTGTATCGAAGGCTTTGCGAGGTCCAGGTAGGCTGTGTGGACCACCTTCCCCTCGTTAATGGCCTTGGTGACTGTTTCAAAGAAATCAACCAGGTTTAAGAGGCAGGATCTGCCCTTAACAAAGCCGAACTGGGTAGGATCCAGTGTCTGTAGGTCCCCAATATCTTTTTTTATGAGGTCCATGATGATCCTTTCCATAGCTTTGCAGACCAAGCTAGTCAGGCTTATGGGGCGATAGTTTCCAGGATCCGTTGAGGCACCACCTTTGTGGCGAGGGACCACTGTTGCTGTACGCCACTCTTTGGGTACATATCCTGTGGTAAGGCTGAGATTGAACAGTAGTTTTATGTTTGGGTTTAGCTCTTCTTGGATTTCATGTAGGACGCAGCCCGGGACACTGTCTGATCCCACTGATGCTGTGTTTTTTGCTTTGGAGAGGGCGGCTCTTACCTGAGCATCTGAGATGTCAGGGGGGGCAGCACTCTGCTGGGATAGATATTTGCCCTTTTGGTGGGGGGGGAGAAGTTTTCGCTGAACCTGTCAGCTAGGATGTTGGCAATGTCTGTGAGTTCGGTGTATTTTTTGTCATTTTGGACTAATTCTGAGCATATCTGGGAATTCCCTCCCAGGTTCCTAACATAACTAAAGAAAGCCTTGTGATTATCCTTAGTGTCCTGTGCAATTTTTCTCTCAAAGCTGGCCTTAGACGATTTTATGAGTTCCCATAGTTTTTTGCTAACACTGATCAGAGATGCCTTCCCTTTTTGGGATTTTGCTTTATCATGTAGTAGCTTCCTCCTTCTATTGTATAGTTTGTTTGTGGCTGGGGTCCACCAGACAGGACGTCTGCCTTTGGAGGATTGGGTCTTGGTTTTATTTGGGATTGCATGATCTATGCATTCCTGAAGGTGTTCATAGAATGTGTTTATAAAGGATTCTGCGGTCTGAGCTGTATTTTCCACAGGCCCGGGGGCTTTGAAGGATTCCACCTTGGTTTTGAGGAGTGTGAAATTTGCTTTAGAGATTTTCACTGTGGTTTTCTGGGCAGGGGGTGGGGTCGGGATGTGAATATCCAGTGAGATTAGTTTATGGTCTGATCTTACCAGTGAGGGATACACTTCTGGTCTGGAGCATAGAGTCCCCATGTTGGTGATGATCAGGTCCAGTATGTTTTCCCCTCTTGTGGGAGTGGTAACAAGTTGTTCCATAGCATTTGAGTTTATAAATTCTAGGAACTTTTGAGCTAGGGTGTTGGAGCTAGAGTAATGCTCCCAGTCTATGTTTGGGTTAGTTGAAGTCGCCCAATATAATGGTGTTTGGAGAGACCTTCATATTTTCCAGTGTTCTCAGGAAGGCCGAGTGGGGTTCCTGGGTTTGGGAGGGTGGTCTGTAGCAGGCTATAAACTGGAAGGCAGTTTTACCCACTGTTAGTTGCACATGGATAGTCTCTAATGCTTCGTGCTGTGCCACCAACCTGGAGGTGTGGGTATCTTTGACGAATATTGATACTCCCCCTCCTTTTCTGGTTCAGTTCAAGTTTTGGGGCCGAAAAGCATGATATGAGGTATAACCTGGTAGTGCTGGGGTGCTCTCGGGAGCCTTGAACCAGGTTTCTGTTACTGCACAGATATCGATGTTCGCCATGCTAAGGAGAGTTTCGAGTGCATGCATCTTGAGGTTTAGACTTTTGGCATTGAGTAGCATTACTCTTAGTTTCTTATCCCTTGTGATACCTATGGAGGTGGGTTTGTCTTTTGAGCCTTGCCTAAAAAAGGCACTATGGGGGTAGCAAGAGCCTTTGCCAATATCCGAAAGCCCAGGGGTGACAGGTGCAAGCCGTCCCTAGCGAAGCATCGTGGCTTGTCGAGCATGTCATCCCAGGCTGACAGGCATTGGATCCCCTTTGAATGACACCAATACTTAAGCCAATTGTTGAAATTGATCATCTTGTCTTCATATTGTGGCATCATTCTTGGTGAGGGTAAGATGCTACTCAAGGTCAGGGTCATACTGGCCTGGGCCACATGCTCAGAGAGCTCCTCTATGTCTCTTTTCATGTAGTCCAGGGAGGTACGTCTCAGGTCATTCACACCAGCATGGACAATGACTGAGTCATATTTGTACTTGCCTTGGAGTGACCTGAGTGCTTGTGTTATGTAACGGATCCTAGCGCCCGACAGGCAGCTCACCGTGACCTTCTCCTTGTTCAGCCTGGTGAGCGGGACGTCAGTGTGCCTGATGATAGAGTCACCTATTACAAGTGTATCAGGTGTGTTGTTTAGCCATAAGGGCTGTGACTGTTCGGCACACTGGCTTTGTGAGCTATGTGTTGCACGTGTTTTGTTTTGGGGTAGCGGTTGCTTGGGTGTCTGCTTTGGAGGTCTCTGCTGCTTAGGCAGATTTTTATTTAGAGCCTCCGAGTATATTTTTGTGTGTTTATGTGTTTGGTTTGCTGTTGTGGTAGGTCTATGTGAGACTGGAATTGTAGTGAGTTGGTTTCCTTCTCCTCCTGACAGGTTTCGCCAGTACTGAGTTGAGAGAGCTTAGCCTCCAGTTTGGCTATATGGTTGCATCTCTCACATGTGTTGAAATTTGTTGGGAGGAGGAGAGGGTTGTCTGTGTACATGAGGCAATTGTAACATTGCCTCAAGATTCCCAGATTCACCAGCTGGACCGGAGAGGAGATTGACAACTGACCTTTGGACATGCTAGAATAGTATTGGGGTGATGACAACATACTGCTCAAGATTAGCTTTGTTCAGCCTCACTTACATATATATAGAGCATAAGCATGTCTCTCTTTATTTCTTCCAGGGTAGAACATCTAAGATCATTATCACTCAAGTGGACAACATTCAGGTCATAAATGTACTTACAGTGAAGGAAATTAAGGTCCCTAGAGACATCACAAATTGTAGCACCTACTAGGCATCTGTCACTATATCCTTACTCAGACTGGTGAGTGGAACATATGAGTGTCTGAGAAATGAGTCTAGTATTACTAGAACATTCTCATAGTCACATGCTTTCCAGGCTTTAAAGGCTTAGGCATGCAACTAATTACACAGACAGAATGGCACAACATTGCAGGCACAGTTTCAACTCTTGAGGTTGTCATGACAACAGAATACCAACACCACCTTGGGGAATTATAAACAAAGACAGAATACAGTATATCAGAAATGAACAATAACACAGGTACTGATGCCACAATTTAGTGAGGCTTGACAACAAAATCACGTGCAACACAATACCATATATCAGAATGTCAGTTCAGTGTTAGCACAACTGCACAATTAAGGCAGGCTTAAATGTCAGCTTGATTACAGAACTGCTCCAATGAACTTTGATAGGATCTACTTCAAAGGAAGATCCCACTGTTGCTGCTTTAGAGATGCCAGCTGACTATACATTTCACCTCCCTTCCTGCGACCATGTCTTTGGTCTGTTGATGTAAATGTAAAAGTAAGGGAGACTCTGAAATGCTGACTATATTTATTAAAACAAAAACAACAGAGCTTTTGGATTAAAGATCCTTCATCAGTATGTAAAGCTTCACATAAGATTCAACAATATATAGTAATTTTACATTAATCATAAGACACAGCTTGACCAATCCAATCACAATACTAATTAATGACATCACAAATTAATCATTAAGGCTAAAATCATACATTAAGATATATACCTTTTCATCTCAAAGATAACTGCTTATGTCTAAGCACAGGTTATTAATTCCTGGTACACAATCAGCTTGCATATGTATAATCCAATCATATTCCCTAAGCTCAAGTTTATTTAAGCAATAACCCACGCCTGGGTGTGGGTAATGCTGGATTTACCCACAGTTGGTGTAGTTTGGTCACGAGGGCGAAGCCTGAGTGACCAAACAAAGACAACTGTGGGTAAATCTAGCATTGCCCAAAACCAGAAGTGGGTTATTGCTATTATACAATGACATTATTTAAGAAAAAAATACTTTTCTTAAATAATGGCATTGTATAATGCATTGTATAATGTATAATGCCTCCTTGCTGCCCTTCCACAGCTGTGTACTGCGCATGCGTATGGTTATGCAGTACATCAGGACTGTGGGTGTGGAAGCAATGGAGAAAGGAAGATCTCCATTGCTTTTAAAAGCTTGTCTCGCTATGTTAAAAGAGTTTAACATAACGAGATAACTAAAAAAAGCAACGGAGATTTTCCTTTCTCCATTGCTTTTTTAAAGCTGTTTCGCTATGTTAAACGAGTTTTTAACATAGCGAGACAGCTTTAAAAAAAGCAACAGAGAAAGGAAGATCTCAGTTGCTTTTTTTAAGATATCTCGCTATGTTAAACTCTTTTAACATAGCGAGATAACAGCAACGGAGCTCTTCCATTCTCCGTTGCTGTCCAAAAAAAAAAAAAAAAAAAAAAAAAAGACTTATACTAATGGAAAACGTCCGGGCGACCAGACCTTTTTTCATTTAGTATAAGTCTTTGACTTAGAACATGCATGCTGACCAATCAGCATGCATGTTTTGGAATATTAATGGGGGGTCATTGTATAATGCTAATATCACCACCCCTCAAGTCTTTTAAACCATTCTCAATCACTCTAAATAGAAAACCATGATTTGCACCTTTTTCAGCTAAATGCTTAGCTAGTGCATTAGTCATTACCATTCTACGAATTTCAGATTTATGCTCAGTGATTCTTTTTTTTTAATTTTCTCACTGATTTGCCTATATAAAAACTTGTACACTCTGTACAAGTCACTAAATAAATAATAAGTATTGCACATAGCAAAACATTTAAACAAATAGTTTTTATCAGTCACAGGATGTGTAAAAGAATTCTCCTTACCAATAGAGCTACAGCAAGAGCAATTGTAGCATGGGAAAGTTCCAAATTTATTATATAATGTCTGATGTACCCTGGATGTCATGTCTTCATAACACAAAAGGCTTTTAAGATTGGAACAGTTTTTATATGTAAAACTAGGTTTTGTGCCTATAAATTTCTTAAGTTCCAGTAAGGCATTTAGGAGACCCCATTTGTTAATGATCACATTCCTAATGGAATTTGTGCGTCTGCTATAGGTCATAATATAGCATATAGATCCTTCACATTTATTACCAACATTAACTTCATCACATACCCCACCAGTAGAAAAGAAATATGGTTTAGCTTTATCTTCCCTTTCTTTCAAAACTTCATCCTTAATAACATAAAGAGAGTATTGATTATAACTTCTTTTTTTGAATTCTACAATCATCTCATTTATTTAATCTATACATCTCGCTTCATCGGTATTTAGTCGACTTGCTCACAAATACTGGCTCCTAACAATACCTTTAAAAACATGCTTAGCATGCATGCTATTCTTATATAAATATCTATTAGCATGTGCAACTTTCATGTGTATACTAGTGTTAACCTTTCCATCATTAATTTGTAACTTAAAGTCCAAAAAATCAATTTCATTTCTGGAACAAGTCATTTTAAATTCTAAAAATCAGTTGTGCAATTCAGATAGTTAACAATCTCATCAAGTTCACCTCCTGAACCTGCCAAACCAAAAGTACATTGTCAACAAAAAGCTTAAAGAAAAACTTTAGATTTATAGATATCAGGGCCAGTCAAGGTGCATTGCACAAGATTACTTTGTGCGAGTCAGATTTTAACAAGGCATGGTTTCTGTAAGCCCCATGTCAACAAAAACAAAATACTTCTAACAACATTCACACTCTAATACAAAATAAATATTTGCCAAGGAGGTGAAGCAACTCCACCTGCCCCCAAACATGTGCAAATTAGGGTTACCACCTGTCCCTGTTTATGCAGAAGGGTCCATATTTGGGCAATTATGTCCTGCTAAAAACATAAAAACGACAAATATCCTGAGATTTTAGAACAGAAAAGTGTCAGAAGTTCATACTAAAACTTGTATAAAGAATTATTCTACATATGAAATACCTTAACATTATATGAAACAACAGAAATCACTCATATTCTACAAAAGTGAACTTTTATTTTAAGAGAAAAGTAAAGCCAGTCCTTCAGACTGTTTATGGGTATGGTTTGCCATTTAAAATCTCACACTGCCAGAAAAATGCCTCACTCTGAACCTTTGAAAATGGTGTCAACCCTACTGCACACGTGTGTGTGCACACACACACACACACACACACACACACACACACGCACATATACTGATCCCAATGCCAGGGGATAGAGCTCCCTGCATCACAGACTTCACAAAATCAGCTCCAAGGCCGACGAATTTCATGGGAAGAGGAGCTTTTCCTCTAGCAGCAAGCTGAAATAATGAACATTTGTCCCAATTTGTGTACTTCATTTACAATTTCACATGGACAAAGTTTGACTGATCATTTTGCCCTCATAATTTTTTTATTTATTTATACCGTAGCCACCCAATCATTCAGTTTTAAAATCAGTTTTTCAGTACATCAAACCTTTTTGTTAAGTTTAATTCCATCTCTGGGATGAAAACCCTGGAAGAGTAACAGATATTATAGTTACCTAAATAACTTCTTTTCCTAGCCTGTACAAAAGTGTTGTGCTGTAGCCCTTAATAAGAATCAGTTATACAAAATATGTCTCATTTCTATCTCCATTCTTAAAGTTTACCACTATTAATATGTATTTTTTTACAGGTAGATGAGACCATTTGAGCTAAATGCTCATTTACAATAAAGACTACGTAATAAAGCTTTTACAATGAATTTAAGGATAATTTATTGGAGCAGTATATCATGCTAAGCAGTCTGCCTTCAGATGTGTGGACAAAAGACTGCAAGAAAACCCAAGTAGCGACAGGGGGAACATGCAAACCACAATCTCACCCAGAGACCAGGACTGAACACTATTCCTTAGAGGCTGCTGCTATTACTGATGTGCTATTGAGCTGGAAGAATGTCACTTTCTGACTGAACATCAAATGCCTCCAGCAGTTATTTTCACAGAAACATTCAATGTTTGGTGCAGCAAACACACACGATGATGGTATAGGAACAGCAGTATAACATTTCAGAATTGTGGAAACAGGCAGTGTTAATTTCACCCTCTTTTATACTTGACAGGTGGCTGCAGTTTTTTTACAATGACTTTTCAGCTTTGTTGCCATAGCAAAAGTGTAATAAATAAAAATGCACTGCAAGTGGAACTAAAGGAGAAACGCCACAGGTGAGAAAATCCATGCAAAGGAACATATTCTGGGACAACTGAAATCTGTTGCAAATACAAACATACCCCTGCTGAGAAAAGCCATGCAAGGCAACATGTTCTGTGATAATTTCAGAATCCATTGCAAATACAAACAAACATGCCATTTCTGAGAAATGTCATACAATGGAACACGTTCTGGGACAACTTCAGAATCGGTTGCAAATATATGAAAACATGCCACAACTGAGAAAAACTATGCAAAGGAACATGTTATAGGTAAATTTCAGAATCCACTGCACATACAAAGTTATGACACTCACGACAAGGCTGTGCAAAATAATTTTTTTAATTCTTGTTCCCACTCTCTAAGTGTTGCTGTCTTCCCCTTTTCATAAATAGGTGCACTGTCTCCATTTTGTGTCATAACCTGCCTGAAGAAAATAGTCAGGTTTTCTGCATGCTGTCCCATTAAAAAATTAAACTGCATCTGAATTTAAAGTCAACTGTATTCAAATAATGTGTCATAAACGATATACATTTTTGTATTCACTTTTTCCCAAAACCTGCCATGATATTATAATCTCACCATATACCCTATTGACTCATTTGTCCTTCCTTTTTGACCTGCTTTGAGCACCCACATTACCATTCACTTGGATATAGACATTGCTATATGGTTCCTGGAGATTGTAACTATAAAAGAGAATGGGGGTTACAACAGACAGTCAAAACACTTAGACAAGCTTACTAATTATTTTAAAACAGCTCTGTTACTGCACCATTTAAATGCAAAATGTGGGAAGTCCAGACTTTCAATTTTGTTACCTTAATTTATTGCAGAACACTTCAATAACAACTATGTACAACAGGAAGCAATTTTCAGAAGTTTGGCATTCCTAATTTCTGCATATCAACTAGCAGCCTATTTTAACATCATCAAGGCAAGTGCTTAGGTGATAATATGGGACTGCTGCTCTTACATCAAATGAAAGAGACAAAGAAAAAAACAGAAATACACATGGATTGAATAGCAATGCAAAAATGTTCAAACTATATTCAAATGTTTGAATATGCTTAGGGAAAAGCAATAAGACCACTACTGGTACAACACATGTACACACTTGTGCTGCTCATTCTCTGACAATGAAAGCTTTGCCTGCTGGCATCTCCACACTTGCAGATATAGCACCCCAGCAGGAGGGCACTAATTAGCAACCTCTCCTGTTAAAATCAGAAAAGCTGTTTCAACCTAAAAGGAATTTAAAAAAAGCCTGTCCTGCTTTACGAGGGAGCACTGCAACGGTCAAGGGATTTGGATAAAGATAATTGCCTTCGCCCCTGGCTGTAGTAACTGGGCTGGCTAATTCATTATTTTAATAACTTGATACTCCTTGGGGAGTGGGGAGGGGCTTACAGAGGAAGATGGAAACAGTCATGCCTGTTTTAGCACATATCTGACACAAAGCTTTCTTTAGGAATGAATTCTTTCATAGCTGTGATAGGATGGGAGGGGTACTAAAGGCTTACATTTGACATTTCAAAAAGTTTTTTTTGAAGTAGGAGTCAATCTAGCAAACAATAATCAAAATTTAACAAAAATGACCGTGGAATTTCCTTTCATGGGTAAGACTGATATGTTACTTGCAAGCTGTTCAATGCCTTCCATGCAGGTTTTATCCTAAGAGATGCTTCATGTACAGTGTCAAATAACAGTAGGAAACAATATATTACAGAACATAATATCATTTTTATATATGCATAACTGTAAAAGCATTAAGAACACACACAAAAGAGTGAGATGTTTAGTTTTGTTTCCTGTAGTGAGCCACAAAAATAGTACTGTTGACTTGTGCTTGGAAGTGTAACAAATGATTTGTTCTCGCCTTGACTATTCATTATATTTATTTTGCTGTCTGAAACAGAAATGTGGCTTATTCACAAAGTAGGCAGACTATGCACAATGGTTTACATTTGTGAAGTTGTTTCTTTCCCATTTGTCTTATCCCCATCTCTTTTAGCATGGCTCTCCTGATGACAAGCACACTGTACATGTTCAGACAGTAAGCATTGTGTTTACAGATTGTTAAGGACTGTGTGCATGCCACTTTAGTGTTGTATCTAAAGGGGCTCCTAGCATTGCACCAGCACATACAAACATTCACATTGAGTCTGTTCAGTTGTACCTCACACCCTGGGACTGCCCCTCACCTCAGCTCCTCCCATTCTACCTATTACAAGCTCTTTTGACTATTTCAGTGAATTTGTTCTGCACCAAATATTTCAGGACCTTGTTCCAGCTGCCCACCAACCTCTCTCTATAAATATATATTTTCTCAGATCCAATTAACAGCTATTCAAGTCTAGTTATAAGTTTTAGCCCACCAGTCATCATTTCATTTTCATTGCAATACCCACTGATGGACTTGTAAATTCGTATCATACTCCCTTCTCCCCTCTTTGTCTCTAAAGAATACACTCCAAGGTTATCAAGCATATATCTTCATACATCATTCCCTCCAGTCCTGCAACAATTATGGTGGCCTTCTTCAGGACCTTCTATAATAGCTGAGAGACGTTTTCCCTATATGGTCTTCAAAAATGGAAAGATTACCTCAGCTGTGGGTTATCCTGTAAAGTAGTGAGATATAACTTTCCTGTCTTTGGAGTCTCCAGTCCTCTTGATGTGCAGCCCAGCAATGCAGTCTCAGTTTATTGTTGAAGTCTTGTCGCTGCAGGGATGATACCCCCAATTGTTCTCATGATCACCTGACAACCCCCTTCAGGTTTATCTCTGTTTCCTGGCTTAATGCTTCCCAGATGGAGTGGCTTAAATTTGGAAGCACAAGACGTCAGTTGCTGTGTGTGCTGAGCCAAGCTGCTATCCTCCCCAAGGCCCTTTCTAGGCTGCTCCCCAGTTTGACAACATCCATAATTAAGTTTGCCTTGTTTTTCATCTGGCACATATTCATTAAATAAAGCAGGACACAAGATTGGGCACAGCAGAACACTGCTAGTTCCTTCATTTTTCTTTGGAAATCTAATCCTCCTCTCCAGACTCTGTGGACTTTGTTCTATCCAGTTTTCATGGATTTTGTCTGATTTCTACCAACCCCCACACAGTTTTGCTTGTCTACCAGCCTTTTGTATTGGAAAGTTTATAGACTTGCTAATGCCCACACAGACTACCAATTCACCTCTGCCACCCCATCACCTAATCATTGAACAAGTATAGTTTAGTCTGACAGGATTTCTTGGTCATCAAAAAGCAAATCTGTCTTTCTCTCAAATCTTTTTCATGACATTCCCCAGTATGCACAAAACAATAGATTTGAACTTGTTTGTACTGTTCTCAGCCATACATTTATTAAAATGTTGCATTTGGACCAGTTGTACACATTATTACATTCAGTTTTCATAAAAGAGGACATTTATATGCACTTACATTTTATATAGTTGCCAGCCTAATTGATGTCATATGCTGTGTCTGGTCTCCTTTCTGTTCATTAATATAACCATCTTCAAAAACACAGGCTCTACTTATATACTTTTGTATAGTTCCCACTCTGTATAATATCACAGAAAAAAGTATCAACTCACTGCTGTTTATTAGTGTTCTAGCCTTGAATAAAACAGCATAATGACATATGAGTTCTCAGTATAAAGTACATTCCTCTGCATGATATTATAGTCACTGTATTAATAAACAACCACATTAACAAATTATGGAACTCCATCCCATCTGACCTCAAAAATAAAACTGATAAAAAATGACCAACATCTTAAAAACACACATTCAAAGTTAATGGCCCTGCTCTTGTACATAGCAAAAATTTAGTAAACACACACACACACACACACACACACACACACACACACACACACACACTTTAATCTTCATGTGAAATATCTATATTAAGATATATGATCTTGCCCTTCCACACTATCAGCACTCCAGCATTCTCTCCTCACTTTATCTCACTTTCTTGTTCACTTATACTTATTTTCCTCCAGTGTACTCTGTCCTACACTTTCAGATTTTCCTTTTAGATTTCTCCCAATCTGATTTCTTTAAATGTTTCTTTTTTCTTTTCATTCTTATATTTTTTCCTAAAAATCGATTACTTGGTTCTTGAATAATCAGTATATTTAACTATTATAAATGTTTTATTATAATCTGCATTTGACCAAGTTTTGGAGCTTTTCTTTGGTTTGTTTGTTTATCTGCTCCCCACCCTCTAGACACATTTTTCTGAAAAATGGAGTCTGCCTGAGCAACTATATCACAACCTTTTCCTCTGTAATTTGTTTATATTGTAATACCTGAAAGAAAACAGTGCTGTGAACAGTTTCATTGCATTGGAACATAGAAATGATAATAGGCAAGCAATCACAGGGCCATAAGAGGTCTAGCCATATACACCTTTAAGTAGAGAAACTTAAAAAAGTCTTGCCCCTTTTGAATACATAATAATGTCCACCTCCCAGATCAAGCAGGTATAAATTTATGTTTACCCATCCCGTCATCAAGACTAACCTTAAAAGCAGAGAAGGTAGTACTTTGCTTGATCTGTATTGCTAGCTTATTCCATTGTATGGGAATATCTTGAGTTAGAAACATATCCCTCTGATGTGTCTTGTTTATTTGTTGTTGTAAAGTTAGGTCCCTAGTACAAGTGTTTGTAGAGCCACTGGTTTTGAGAAAAAACAGAAGTTCAAATAGGACTAGAACTTTCATGGATCAAAAAGCGAGACACAAGTCACCAAAGAGTAGCCTGTAGGTTACTGAGTATAAAGACAGTTGTGCTAATGTATCAGGATATTTGAAGGGTTTAAGAACGTTAATATTTCTGACTAAAAATCACTGTAGCTTTTCCATTTCAGCAATATGCTTGCGTTTGTGCTATACCAAAGGAAGCATTTGTGCTGGATAATGGGTCTGGAAAGGGAAGAGTCCAGTAACAAGATGACTTCTTTGGATTGTAAAAATTTTCCCTTAGACATTAACAGAGACAGATAGAAGGATTTCCTGACTGTGGTGGAAACACAATGATCAAATGAGACACATAAGTTGTCCACATAAGCACCTAGGTCTCTTATGACCATATCTGTGTGAAGAGAAGTGCATTTATAACATATGAGGTGAGAACAGATTTTTTGCTGAATGTTACTATGCTGAACTTTTATGCATTTAGCTTGAGACCATTTTCAGTACACCAGTATGTGTACATTCCAGCCATTTTGGAGAAGTTTATTAGCAGTCAATAAGAGGATACATATGTCTAGCTTGCAGTCATCAGCAAACCTGGTCAAGTGGTTTTCAGGGATATTGGTTTGGATGACTGCAAAATAAATGGCAAACAGGACAGATCCCAGCACTGATCCCTTTGATATCCTGCTACTTACAATTTTACATTTAGAGTGTATCAATGACTCTCACTACTTGTGATCTGTTCAATAGTCAGTTTACAATCTAGTGGATAAACACATGGGTTTCTATTAAGTTTTGGGGATAGTGTCAACAGCCTTAGTTAGGTCAGGATAAGCAGCATGCATAGACTAACTGCTGTCCAGAGCCTTTGTAACCTTTTTCAAGACATTTACTTGGTTCAGGAGACAGGATCTACACCTTCACAAAACCAAACTAAGTATTAGTTAGATTGCCTATGTCTGCCTAAATGAGTTATTCTATAATACATTCCATGGCTTTGCATATAAGGTTTGTGAAACAGATGGGCCTAGAATTATCTGGGTCTGTAGATGGGCCACCCTTGTGTAGAGGAGTCACAGTTGTTGTTCCCCAGGCATCAGGGACAAACCCTGTGGATAGGCTTTGGCTGAACAGTTTAAGTAGCTGCTTGAATAGTTCATTCTTGGCACTCATGAGAATCATCATCACCACCATTAACCCCCCCCCCCCTTTTCCCATTTTCTACATGGGGTTGTGGTGTTCTGTTAACTATCACCATCTCTTTCTATTCAATTTACCTGATTTTGGCCTAGCACTCAAGTGTGGGATCATTTATTGCACTGTTGTGATTATTTTGCTGCTTGAGTATCTCTGCTACCTTTAAACTACAACAAAAAGAAAAAAAAACAAAAAATCTTGCTTTTTTCCCACTTTCTGAAAGTTAAGAAAGTTCAGTTACAGATTTGCTGTTCTGAACTGTTTGGAAGTTTCTAGAAGGCCAGTGCTTGCTTGGGCTAAAGGGAAGTCTCTGTGTTCACCAGTGGGAGTGGTTAACACTGAACAGTCTGCCTGTCCCTGGAGGAGTGGTTACTACCTAGAAGCTGTAGTTTTATTGGCCATTTTGGATCAATTCTAAACTCCTTGATCTCTCTCTCTTAAAACCCTACAACTCTCCTTTTGCGCCATTTTGCGCACTGAGCAGCATCGGGCAGCGCCACTTAAACAGGTTTAAACTATTCCAGGCTCAACAAAGTCTGCTCTTCATTTTTTCCCTTAGAACTGTTCAAACTCTCGAAGTAATCACTCTATTCTCTTTCTAAAGCCCTGCACTTGCTCAGCTCTTATAAGGAAACACTAACTAACTAAAGCACTACACCCTCCTTGACTTCTCATAAGTATTAGACTCCCGACTGGTCCTTCCTGATCAAGTGAAAAATCAGTTCCCTTCCCTAATCTGATTAGTAAAAAAACAGTTCCCTATACTAATCTGGTATGTCCAAGGGTCAGTTTCAAGGTTACTTTCCAGTCCAGCTGGTGAAGCTGGGAATTTTGAGGCAATGTTACAATTGCCTTATGTACACAGACAACCCTCTCCTCCTTCCAACAAGCTCTAATACATGTGAGAGATGCAGTTACACAACCAAACTGGAGGCAGAGCTCACTCAACCCAAGACTGGCACAGTCAGTCAGGAGGAAAAGGTAACCACCCACACCACAAATCCAGTCTCACACAGACCTATTGCATCTGCATACCCAACACATAAACACACAAAAACATACTCGGAGGCTCTAAATAAAAATCTGCCTAAACAGCAAAGACCTCCTAACCAGATATCCAAGCAACAGCCACCCCTCAACAATACCCACAAATCACATATCTCACAAAATCAGTGTGCCTCACAGTCACAGCCTTAAGGCCAAACAACACACCAAATACACTTGTTATAAGGGACTCTATTGTCCGGCACACTGACGTCCCGCTCACCAGACTGAACAAGGAAAAGGTCACTGTAAGCTGCCTGTCGGGTGCCAGGATCCGCCACATAACGCAAGCACTCAGGTCATTCCAAAGCAAGTACAAGTATGACTCCGTCATTGTCCATGCTGGTGTGAATGACCTGAGACATACCTCCCTGGACTACATGAAAAGAGACACAGAGGAGCTCTCTGACCATGTAGCCCAGGCAGGTATGACCCTGACCTTGAGTAGCATCTTGCCCTCACCAAGAATAATGCCACAGTATAAAGACAAAATGATCAGTTTCAACAATTGGCTAAAGTATTAGTGTCATTCAAAGGAGATCCAGTGTCTGTCAGCCTGGGATGACATGCTCGACAAGCCACGTTGCTTCGCTAGGGATGGCTTGCACCTGTCACCCTTAGGCTTTCTAAAACTGGCCAAGGCTCTTTCCACCCCCATAGTGCCTTTTTTAGGCAAGGCTCAAAGGACAAACCCACCTCCATAGACAACCCAAGGATAAAAAAACTAAAGGTAATGCTACTCAATGCCAGAAGTCTAAACCTCAAGATGCATCCACTTGAGGCTCTCCTCAGTATGGAGAAAATTGATGTCTGTGCAGTAACAGAAACCTGGTTCAAGGCTCCTGAGAGCACCCCAGCACTACCAGGTTATAACTCATACCATGCATTTCGGCCCCAAAACTCGGACTGAAGCAAAAAAGGAGGGGGAGTATCTATATTTATCAAAAATACCTACACCTCCAGGTTAGTGGCACTGCATGAAGCAATGGAAACCAGCCATGTGCAACTAACAGCTGGCAAAACTGCCTTTCAGTTTGTAGCCTGCTACAGAACACCCTCCCTATTACAGGAACCCCACTTGGCATTCCTTAGAACACTGGAGAATATGAAGATCTCTCCAAACACTATGTTATTGGGTGACTTCAACTACCCAAACATTGACTGGGAAAACTACTCAAGCCCAAACACCCTCGCCCAACGGTTCCTTGAATTTATAAACTCTAATGCAATGGAACAACTGGTCACCACTCACACAAGAGGGAACAACATATTGGACCTGGTCATCACCAACATGGGGACTCTATGTTCCACACCAGAGGTAAACCCCTCATTGGTAAGATCAGACCATAAACAAATTTCCCTGGACATCCATATCCCGTCCCCACCCCCAGCCAAGGAAATCACTGTAAAGAATTACTCAAAAGCCAACTTTGCACTTCTCAAGACTGAGGTGGAATCCTTCAAAGCCCCTGGGCCAGAGGATAATACAGCCCAATCCGCAGAATCCTTTACAAATGCATTCTATGAGCACCTGCAGGAATGCATGGATTGTGCTATCCCAAATAAAACCAAGACTCACTTCTCCAAAAACAGGAGACTGGTCTGGTGGACCCCGGCCATAAATAAGCTATACAACAGAAGGAGGAAGCTACTACATGACAAAGCAAAATCCCAAAAAGGGAAGGCATCTCTGATCAGTATTGGCAAGAAACTTCGATCCCTCATAAAATCATCAAAGGCCAGTTTCGAAAGAAAAATTGCCCTAGACACTAAAGATAATCACAAGGCCTTCTTTAGTTATTTCAGGAACATGGGCGGAAACTCCCAGATATGCTCTGAATTGTTGCATAATGGTACAAAATATACCAAACCTACAGACATAGCCAACATCCTGGCAGACAGATTCAGTGCAAACTTCTCCCCCCCTTCCCCCCAAAGGAGCAAATGCCTATCCCAACTGAATGTAACCTCCCTGACATTACAGATGCACAGGTAAAAGCTGCCCTCTCCAAAGCAAAAAACACAGCATCTATGGGACCGGACGGTGTCCCAGGCTGTGTCTTACATGAGCTCCAAGAAGAACTGAACCCTCACATTAAGTCACTGTTCAAACTTAGCTTTACTACAGGATATGCACCCAAAGAATGGCATACAGCTACAGTGGTCCCACTCCACAAAGGTGGTGCCACAACGAACCCCGGAAACTATCGCCCCATAAGCCTGACTAGTCTGGTCTGTAAAGCTATGGAGCGTATTATCATGGAACTCATAAACAAAGACATTGGGAGCCTCCAGACACTGGACCCTACCCAATTCAGCTTTGTTAAGGGCAGATCTTGCCTCTTAAACCTAGTTGATTTCTTTGAAACAGTTACCAAAGCCATAGATGAGGGCAAGGTCTGTGCCTACCTGGACCTCGCAAAAGCCTTTGAAACAATACCCTACTCGGGCATCATAAATAAGCTTACCAGCTTAAATATCAACCCCTATATCACAAGATGGGTTGCAAACTGGCTCAGAGATAGAACCCACATGGTCAGAATCGCAGATGCCATGTCCGAATCCAAACGAGTTACAAGTGGCATCCCACAGGGCTCAGTTCTGGGACCTCTCTTGTTCGGTATATACTTCTCTGAGGTTCAGGCTAACACGGGGGGATTATGGCTGACAAAGTTCACAGATGACTGCAAACTGGGGGCCATAATCGAATCTCCAGCTGACACAAGCATCCTCCAAAAGGGTCTCACAGAGACGGATGCTTGGTGCCAGAGCCACGGCCTCAAGCTAAATGCTAAAAAGTGCATAGTCATCCCCTTTGGGAAAAACAAGGTGCCCACAAATTACCACATAGGTGGTAATCCATTAAGTACGGAAGAAATAATTAGAGATTTGGGGACCAACGTAGATAGTAATCTCTCCTTTAATAACCACGTTGCCAAAGTGGTTAGAAAGACCTTCTATATAGCCCACCTTATCACAAAAGGGTTCGCATCTAGATCAAGAGAGGTCATTGTGCCCCTCTACTCGTCACTCATCAGGCCCATAATTGAATACAATGCCCCTTTTGGGATGTACCTTACCCGACACCTGCAGCAACTGGAGAGACCCCAAAAGTACCTCACCAAAAGGGTCATTAGCTACAAACAGGTGTTCTATGCAGCTCGACTAAAGAAACTCCAGCTCTACTCAGTTGCTTACCGCCTACTCAGAAGCGATCTATGCCTGACGTACAAAGCCATGTCAAACCCAGAATTAATGGACATGCTCCACCTCAAAAAATCCAAGTCCCTTAGAGCTACATGCTCCAGGGACCTAATCCTCAGCACAAAAATAAATAGGACATGCTGGAGGGACAGATTCATTTCCCAGAGGCTCCCCTCACTCTGGAATAGAATCCCAATTCATGTTAGACATAGCCCCTCGCTGACCCTCTTCAAGCGAAATTTAGACGTGTGGATGGGAAATCGCAAATTCACCCCTGGGATCTCTCCTGTGTCCCTGCTAGACAGAAGCACAGTAAACTAATCTTAAAAGGGTACCTTCTGTAACCTACTTTACAGAGGTACAGTAGGCTAATCTAATAGGGAGGTGGAAGCCAAATACACTCTGGCTAGGCTTATAAATGCCCTAAGGCAGATAGCCTAGTATCTACCTATGAACCTATGAACCTATGGCATTCTCCTACATTTTGCATAGATTCATAAATGATTACTAGGCTAATGGCTTAAGAAACCTTACAAGTCTAGGCAATGTAACCTGATTTTACTCAATATATGGTCCCTAGGGGTAAAAGGATGACATGGATCTGTGCCTATGCATTGAGTATCTTATAGACTGCCCCTGTCCATAAAGGACTCGGCATTACCCCAGATGTGAATTTGTGATTACCCATCAATTGATCCAAATTGCATTTGAAGAGGGCCAGGGAAGGGCACTGCTTAATGTGAATAGAAAGCCTGCTCTAAAGAAGGAACAGTCTCTGAGACACATATCTGTCTGTCCTTCATGTTTTGTTTGAGTCGGTGACTAAGTTTAGATCCCTTGATCAGGTGACCCTTGTGTCGATTCACTTGCGAACATGTTGCAGCTCCATCAGGGCTGGATTTGTGAGTGCCTTGTAGATCAAGCACAGGTCACCCCTTAAGAGTCAATGGGAGACAAGTAAAGAGATAGTGCTTTTAGTCTATCTGCATAGGACATGTTGTTTATTTTCTTTGTGAAGAACCTCTAAGATTACTCCAGCTGCTGTAAGTGCCTAGTCAAGTACATGACAAATGTTGTATTGTACTCAATTATTTATGTTATGAGGAGTGAGTACAGCAGAACTATAATTTGCTTGGATCTGGATGCCATGCCTTTACTTATAAGTTGTGCCACATAGAAGGACTTCCTCAACACTGTGGCCACGCGGTGGATCTGACATCTTTGAGTCTACTCTTAGGGGTGTGCTATGGATGCCTGACTGTCACAGTTCTTCTTTCACACAGTCCATGTATCTCTTTGCTAGGTACCTTCATTTGCTCTTGCCTACTTCCTGTCTGTCCCAGATCTTCTTAACCAGATTATCTTATGCTTTTTGTACTTTCCTGCACTGATGAGAATACAACCCGGTGTGTTATCTGGTCCCACAGAACCATTATTTTTAACCTTTGACAGAGATTCTCAGCCTTATTCCAAAGTAACTACAGGGGAAACTGCATTTTCAGTGATAGTGGTACTAAATTTGTCTGATAATAAATTGGCTATATCCTTGGAACTGGGACATGTGATATTATTATGGGTGGATCCGCTACATATTCGCAAAACAAACAGCACTAGAATTACCAAATAAGGAACTAAACCTCATCGGTGACAAAAACAAAACATGTTGGAGGGACAGGTAAATGTCTCAGAGATTGCCCTTTCTCTGGAACAGAATCCCTATTCCTGTGAAGCAAAGCTTTTCCCAAAGCCTGTACAAACTCATTTTGGACCATTGAATGGGAAATAGCAAATTCATCCCTGGCTTCTTTCCTGTTTCCCTTATGGACAATGGCAGCTTGTAGATGCCCTAAAGCACAGACATATACCAAAGTCATTCTAGTCCTTGGACATTGATAATTGAGAAAACTGAGGAATGAATGGCTAGGCTTAAAAATGTTTTAGGGCCATTAACCTAGTAACCTCAAATAATCATATGAGTTCAGTGCATTGTTGAATTTCCTGACATAAGAGAAAAAAAAATGTGTAGATTCCGTTGGTATCTGTTACAACCATAAGTTGTATTTTATATTTTCTAGCACTGATCTTAAATTCCTGCTGCCATGTTTCACTGCGATCTTGAGGTAGGGAGACAGGGATTGATTTTACTTTTTCATTATTTTCCTTCTTTTATTGTGCAGTTTATTAATGTGGTAGTCCTATGAAAGAGGACTACCATATTATTCCTGGATTTGCCATTATATTTAGGGCAGATGGATAGAGATGCTAAAAAATTTTTGAGGTGAATATGGCTCCAATGCACTGGTATTAATAAAGTCTAAGAAATGTTGAATATATCCATTTTTAGAAGTATATGTCTGCCAGACAATGCTTGAGTAACTGAAGACCCCCTAGCAAGAAAGTATTTGGGTTGATATTTAACCCATTAATGGTATTAAGGTAATTCCATCATATTTTAGAGACATTGGTGAAATGTAGATAGTGATGAAGTAATAGCTGGATTTGTTAAGGGTGGTTTGAAGTTCCAGGAGATCCATGTTAGAGTTATGAGTAATTTGATGTGAGGTGATTGTGTTTCTACAAAATATTAATACTCCCAAAAGTTTCCCAAGGTTCTGAAGGCATGAGAGGCACTAAACCCTTGTACACTGCTGTTCTCCTGAAACCATATCTCAGTACTTATACAGATTTAAAAAATGTGTTTAAGTTGCAGGAGGGCATTAAGTGCTGGCATCTTTTGTTTAGCCTCTTATCATTGAGTAGTGCCACCATGATGATGTCTGAATTTGGGTTTCAGTTTGCTGTGTAGGAATGTCCATTCAGGAGACTCTGCCTAAAAAGGCACTGTAAGGGCAGCAAGGGCTTTAGAGAGTGTGTGGAGACCATGGTATGAGAGGTGTATGTCATCCTTAGCAAAAAAGGAAGTCTTACCTATCATCAAATCTCAGACCAACACATACTGTATCCCCTTAGAATATCACCAACTATGTTGCCAATTATTAAAGCCAATTATCTTGTCTTGGTATTTAGGCATCATTTTTGCCAAACACAAGATAGTATTCAGAACCAATGTGTCTTATCTGTCATTAACATATACATATTAAGTTCTATCATGTCCCTCTACATTTCTCTAAGGATGGAGTGCCACTTGTCATTCATTTCCACATGGGATACTACTAGATTGGAGTAATACTTGCTTGGTTTAAGGGATCTTAAGACCACTGTGACATGATGGCTCCTGACACCAGCCAAGCAATTTGCACTCTCCCTGTTCTTGTCCAGTCTGAAGAGTGTGGACTCTGTATGTCTAACACTACAGTCCACTATGAGTAAGATGTTTCCCTATGTGGCAGCAAACTCAGTGGGCCTTATGGGCTTAAGCTTGCTTCCCTGATGACTCTTGGGTCATCTGTTTAGAGTTGCAGTATGTGTGAGTGGAGATGGTTGGAGTAGGCATTGTCTCATGTGGTGAGGGCTGAAACCTTTTAGAGTTCATTCCAGGAGGCTTTGGCAAAGTTTTCTTTAATAAATCTCAGCATAAGTTATAGCTTTAATGGTGTTGTGATTGATATAGTGTTGTGACAGTATGATGCTTATTAATAATGGGATGGTGCAAGACATTTGCCTCTGTTTCTTAAATATTTACATTTCTTACAGGGTGTGCTACCAATTTGGTAGAAGGAGTGAACAGTCAGTAAGTATAAGGCAAATGCTACACTGCATAGGTTCATAGGTAAGATATAGGCTGGCTGCCCTTGTGGGACATTTTAAACCTAGACAATTTTCCTTTTTGTGCTTGAATTATCCTATCTCATTTGGTTAGTGATTGTCCTTAACCATCTCATGTTTGACAATTATATATTACCCCTTAATAAGAATAACTGGGATCATACCATAGATAATTTAAGTGGACCCATGCATGGGATAAAGCATTTAGGAGCTGACTTTGTCTATTAGTAGTACAGTGGTCAGTTCTTGGGTAAAATTTCAGTTTTCCATCCATAGATCCAAGTTGCGCTAAAGTTTCTTTAATGTGGATGGGGAGTCTATTCCAGAGCAGCAGTATCCTTTGTGAGATATTCCTGTCCCTCCAAATTGTTCTGTTGATTTTGCAGAAGAGGTTTAGATCCCTAGACTGAGTATTTCTGATGCCATCTGACTTGTTGATGTGTATAAATGAATCAGTACTGGGCTGGAGGAAGCCTTATATGACAGACACTGATTATCTCTTAGCACTCTGTAGGATACCGAGTATAGTGACAGAGCTTTGAGTCAGTCCATGTAGGACATGTTGTTTAGGCCTTGCATCATTTTAGTGGGCAATCCAGTTGTTGCATGTGTCTGGACAGATACATGCCAAAGGGGAATTATATTCAATGATTGGCCTAATGAAATGTTGTTTAGAAGTTGTGCAATATTTTATTTTATTTATTTATTTTATTTTATTTTACATTTGTTGACCGGGATAGTCCGACTGGATACATGTCCTTTTTCAGCGGAGGCCCAGGGAGAAAAGCTCCACAGAGAAAAACAAAATACAAGTAGGTTTACAAATACAAGCATGAGAAGGAGAGACAGATACTAATTCACATTAATGATGCTTTCCTTAGATTAGAAATAGTTAGCAACTAGTCGTTAAGATCCAACTCAAATATACAAAGATACAATTCAAGCAACAATAGTGTTACTATAATCAGATACAACATCACAGCCATTGTATGATTCAAAGGGATCATAAAGAAGCAAAATTACTGATGAAGAAACAAGTGGGATTAATGGTCAGTTAAATAATGAATAGTTTAAAGCCAAAATGAAGAAACCCATGTTTGTTCAAGTGTGGTAGGATAAGTTTGTAGATCAAGAAGAAACTAGTCTGGATTTACGCATGAACATAGCCATTGTGCTTTAAAGAATTGAGTAAGATTTTTTTTGAATTGAGAAAGGGAGGTAGCAAAACGAAGATTATTTGGGAGGGAGTTCCAAATCTTTTCTGTGGAGTTGGCAAAGAGAGCATCACCTCCCATATTATTAGATTTGATGGTTTGTACCAAAAGTCTGTTAGAGGAGCGAAGACTACTTAGGTTGGAGTAAGGGATCAGTAGTTTGTTGAGTGAGGGTGTTTTATCAGGCTCCTTAATGATTTTGAATGCTTCAGAGAGTTGGTTCAGTTTGAGAAGATTGGGTAGTTCTAACCAGTCGAGTGTTTTTAGGTTAATGCAATGATGAGTTCTATAAGGAAGTCCTGTTATAAATCTGGCAATGTGATTATAAGTCACCGAGAGTTTATTGATATCAGATTTGTTGAGGAAAGAAAATGCTGGAGAGGCATACAGTAGTGTGGAGAGGAGATGCGTACGGGCAATTGTTAGTTTGGCGTTGGGGGTTAGAAAGTTCTTAATTCTATACAAGGATCCAAGTTTCTTATTTACAGCCTTAATGGTCTGACTGATGTGCAAGTCAAATCTAAGCTTATTGTCAATGGTGACCCCCTAGTAGTTTAGTATTGGTATCGGGCTCAATAATGGTACCCTTATTAGATTGAACGAAGAAGGTACTGTTGTTAGAATGTATAGAGAGTTGCACTGGAGGAGGGGCTGAGGTAGGAAAGAATAGTAGTAACTTAGTTTTTTTGGGGTTTAGAATGAGATTCCTCTCTGAGAGCCATTTTTCTACTGTAGCAAAGCAGTGTTGGGTTATTACTTGTAAAGCGGGGAGAGAGATGTCTGAGCAAATAAGGGTGGAGTCGTCTGCGTATTGTATGCAGGTGGCTTTAGGGATAACTGTATGAAGTTCGTTTATGAACACGGAGAAGAGAAGGGGACCTAGTATGGAGCCTTGGGGAACTCCTATGGTGTTAGGTAACAGGTGAGAGAGCTTATTTTGCCATTGGACTGCTTGTTGCCTTCCAGAGAGATAAGCAAAGAACCAATTGAGAGTTGAATAATCAAAGTGTAAGGTTTCTAGCGTGTGGAGAAGTAGCTGGTGATTGACCATGTCAAAGGCTTTTGACAAGTCTAGGAAGAAGGCGGACGATATTTTTTTGTTATTACGATTTTTATTAACTGAGTCGGTGAAGGAAAGGAGGGCGGTAGTCGTACTGTGGTGGGGTCGGAAACCATGTTGAGATTTAGTCAATAGGTTGTTTAGGGTGAGGTAATGAAGAAATTGTTTATGGACACATCTTTCCATGATTTTGGCTATTGGAGACAGTATTGCTATTGGTCTATAATTAGATGGTTCAGTGGAAGAGCCTCCTTTATGGAGTGGAATGACATAGGAAATTTTCCAAATGGAGGGGATAGTGGCTTCAGTGATAGTTCTATTAATCAGAATAGAGATAGGGTAGGCTATGGCATCTGCTGCTATTTGCAGAAATTCAGCTGGAAGTCGGTCTGCCGAGAGGGTGGTTGGTTTAAGTTTCTTAAGTAGGGTTCTAATGTAGGAGGTGGGTATATGCTGCAATTTAAAGGAAGGGAATGTTTTATCGGTAATATTGGTGGGGAGAGGGGAAGGGGGAGGTAGTTGATTGGCTAATGATTGAATAGTCTCAGTGAAGAAGGAGTTAAAAGTATTGGCTACGTCTTCTGGGTTTTTACCAATAAGTGTCTCGGGGGTAGGCATAGATGATTTCCCTGGGTGGAGGAGATTGTTTAAGCCTGCCCAGAACTTCTTTGGGTTGTTCTGGTGTTTCTCTTGGAGGTGGCAGAAATAGTTCTTTTTGTCCAGTGTGCTGGCTTTTTTCGTTTCATTTCTAAGCTGCTGAAATTTAATACGATCTAGAGGTGCCTTGGTAGCTCTCCATTTATCCCAGGCCTTGTCTCTAAGTTTAATTTTGGACTTGGTTTCCCTGGATAGCCAGGGGGCTATCCGCACCTTAGTTCTAATAAGACGGTTAGGTGCAATATAGAAGGACTTTATTTTTTTTATAACAATAGGCATCTGTTGGTCAAAAGTTAGGTCACTGTCCACATAAGTTCCCAAATCCTGAACAACTGGGTCAACTCTTAGACATACTGTCAATGTCGTAGTTTCTTGGGATAGACAACTTCCCAAAGGATATAATAATGCATTTTTTTGGCGTTTTGTTTCAGTCCATGATTTTGGCACCAGTTATTTATTTGGGACAAACCTTCCATTAGGATGGTTAAGTCATTTGGGGATTTAATGACGACTACTAGCTTGCAGTCATTGAATCAGTCAGAGCTCTTTGGTATTGGCTTTTACCTCAGAAAAGAGGATGCCAAACAGGAGAGGTCCCAGCACAGAACCCTAGGAGAATCCACTGGTGACTGATCTCTTTGTGGAGGTAATATACCATATTTTGATTTCCTGCATCCTATCTGTGAGCCTGAAAATGCACCTTAAAAAGAATGAAGGCAGAAATGCCAGGTGCTGCAGCTTTTGTACCTAAATATTCTCTTCATTCTGAGCAGCAGAAATGCACATACCTATCAGAGATGTCCTTGCTATCAAAGAACAATTTTTTACAGGAGTTGGATGCTTCTTCTAGTGACTTAATGGTTTATATGAGCTGAATAAAATTAAATGTGAAGTTCATCATATCAGTTACTTGTGTCTTTAATTTCAGTGGAAACAAAATTTGAGAAATTGGAGAAAGGGAGGAGAAAGGCACGGCTATTACATATATACTTACATGAAAATAAAAGTCCACAACAGCCACAGAAGTATCAAAGATCCACAGTGGTACAGAAGAATAATCCAAACAATGTAGAAAGTATAAAAATCCACTGGAGCCACCACAACAGATCTGAGGAAGAGCAACAGCTTGAAAGAGCTTATCTGTTTTAATAAATGTTTTTATGTTGCCAGTTGTGGTGGCTCCAGTGAGTTTTTATACTTACTATTTACATAAATGCATACAATAATTCAAGCAGAGGCATTAATGCTCTTCTAGCCTGCCAATATACTGAAACAGTTGTTTCTACAGTAAGTGTCCAAATTGTTCTTACAAAATATCTAAACTAGTGCTTGCTTTAATGTAATTTGATGGTATGTCCCCTGCATCAGCTTCTCATTCAGAGAACCAATTAGTACACTTCTCATTCCTGTAGACTTTTCTGTGTTTTGTGGTCTGATGATTCTGTACTATCTTTTGATAACCCAAACATTCACAGTTGTAGTTGGCTCTAAATGCCCTATATACCTGAATATGATCTTATCTTAAATATTTATAAGACACACTATACAAATTCAGATACTTTAGTCTTTCATGATAACTTAAATTTTCACATCCATGGAAGCTTTTGTTATATTTCCAGTGTGCTCTTTCCAGTTTACTCATACTTGTTTTCTTTTAAAGTTTCCATATTGTTATTCCATACTCGAGTTTAGATTTAATGTAATTAACAAATAATGACTTCATCATTTCTGATTTCCTAGATTTTATGCATTTTTTAAATAACCTAAAGTTCTATAACTGTTGTGATATAGGGAAATATTGTCAGCCCAGCAATCTGGAATTTAGTAAATAATTCTATGTTATTTGTGAATATTGATATGATTTATACAGAAATGCATGTTATGTACTGAGCTAAGATGTATCCACAGTGTACCCTCCTGGAACATAGAAGATTAACCTGGAAAGCTTAACAATAGTTGAGGTTAGCTGGGCCATAAACAAAAGATGTTATCTCTTAGTTTTAATTCAGTAGCAGACACAGTGTCTAGAGCTAGAAGTTTTGGTATTGTCTTGAAAGGGAAATAATTACTAGGTTCAACTGTAAAAGTGTTTTATTGCTTTACGACTTCCAATAGCTGCAAAGATCTGAGAGATATGCATTTCTCACACAGAGATATTAAATTCTGTTATTATCTGTTTAGCCTGGAAACTGAAGTCAGGTGACAAAGAGTGATGTCATCCAAGCTGGCCCAGCAGTAATGTTTAATATTAATTTAAAGGGACAATCCCAGGGATTTTTTGTTTTCATTCTGATCTTTGCTTACATTTTCAGTCTGGCTTTCTGGGCATGTCCAAACTTTAGCTGCGGGGGTTGGGGGAGGGTGCTTACAGGAAGCTTCAGAGGTGTTAGGCAGATTCCTTCTCAAATTGCAGTTGTACTCACAACAGCCCTCAGTCATTCATTAGCAGCTTTCTGAGTTTATATAAGCTTTTCAGGAATGTTATGATCTGACTTGCTAATACCCTGCAGGAAAGCATCTGAGCAGTGCAAAGTTAAAACACTGGTAAACAGAGTTTTCAGTTAATTTCATTTCATATTTTATTTTGTGTTGAATTCTAAATGCTAGCTAAATACAATGATTTTATGACACAAATGCCCTAGCTTCTGTAGAAAGCACCTAAAAGATGCAAGTTTCAAACAGTAGTAGAAACAGTCTTGTTTCTTTTTTCATGTTCAAACTGATCTCTGAATACTAGCCAAGTGTGATGGTTTTCTTACCTACTAATAACTCTGCAAAAAGGCGTATGTGTGATACAGGGTTCAAACATGAGTAGACAAGTCTTCAGTTCCTTTTGTTTTATAGTCTACATTGCTCATATAAACTCGGAAAGCTGCTAGAATAACACAAGTTGTGTTATTGTGCATTTTCTGAAGGATAAGAAGTCTGAGCTCAAATATATGTCATTATTTCGTGACTTTCATCTTATGGGCGGCCACGGTGGTGCAGTGGTTAGCATTGCCGCCTCACAGCAAGAGGTTCTCCGGTTCGATCCTCGGCTGGGGTGCCTTCTGTGCGGAGTCTGCATGTCCTCCCTGTGGTCGCGTGAGTTTCCTCCGGGTGCTCCGGTTTCCTCCCACATCCCAAAGACATGCTGCAGGTGGATTGGACACTCTAAATTGGCCCTAGGTGTGCGTGTGAGTGTGCCTTCTGTGGAAGGTTGGGCGCCGGGCTGGCAACTCGACACCGTAAAACTCCACTGCCATTCAATGTGCGGACAAGGTGATCCGCTGTGGCGACCCCTAACCGGGAAAAAGCCGAAAGAAGAAGAAGAAGATTTCGTGACTTTCATCTTCATTGAATTGGAGGAAAACTGCAAATTTTATGAACAGACCAAAAACATCAGATGAAAATTTTTAGCATTCTGCAAAAGTCTGGACAGTTGAGAGGTATGACAGTCATCCATTCCTTTAATTTCATATTGTATTTTGTACTGCTCTCATGCATTTCCTGCTATACATACTACATGCTACATACTACATGTTACATGTTGGTGATTTATTGGTTGCACTGTATGATATGTTCTTAAGCAGTTTTATTTCCCTTTCTACCTTACAACTGTATGCATTTGTACTTGAGTCCACTGTTATCTGTAGACAAGTAACTGAAATGATACAGTGTGTTTTCATTTGTCATCATTCTGTCTGTATTGCCTGATGAGTGGCTAATTCCCTGTCTGACAAACCTTAGTCTTACATGACACTTTTCCAACTGTTGTTGCTGTTCCAAGTTACTCACAAGAAGGCGTCAGAGCAGTGACACAGCTAGTATCCTACCCTCTTCACTTCCTCATACTCTAATACCTTGCCTTTCATGGCAAATCAACACAAGATAGATCATTTTCCTTGTATGTGTGCTGTGTCCTGACTTCATATACTACTTTTGCACAATTATATACAGTGTCACTGTAGTCTGTAGTCTATAGGGCTGCCACATCTCCTGCTGCCAAAGCGGGATTTTTGTATGAAAATGTGAGATTTTGTAGGACAAACCACACCTACAACCAGTGCAAAGGACTGGACTTCAGTTTGCTGCTAAAATAAAAGTTAATTTTTTTTTTTTTTTTTAGGATTTGATTTATTTATGCTGTTTCATATAATATTTACATGTTATAAAGACACTATTATGGATTTATGCATATACTGAAGGAAAAGTAGAAACATTTCTGTCCTAAAATTCTCATTCTCAGCAATTTCTTGCAGGATCATTAAAGTATTTCTGATTCTGATATTTGACATTTTTGATGTTTTTTCACAGGACACAACTGCCCATGCAGTGGCTGTCCTGCATAAAGTGGGACATGTGATAACCCTGTGTTACTGACATTAGACACAATGCGGTGCCTCCACTGACCCTGGTAATTACCGCCCCATCAGCTTGACAAGCCTAGTCTGCAAAGCTATGGGGAGGATCATAATGGAACTCATAAATAAAGACATAGGGGACTTACAGACATTGGATCCAACCCAGTTTGGCTTTGTCAAGGGCAGATCATGCCTTTTAAACTTGGTTGATTTTTTTGAAACAGTCACCAAGGCCATTGATGAGGGCAAGGCAGTCCAGACAGCCTACCTTGACCTTGCAAAAGCTTTCGACACAATACCCCACTCGGGTATCATAGAAAAACTCACCAACTTAAATGTAAACCCATACGTCACAAGATGGGTTGCAAACTGGCTAAGTGACAGAACCCACAGGGTCAGAGTGGCTGGCGCCATGTCAGATTCCAAGCCGGTCACAAGTGGTGTCCCACAGGGCTCAGTCCTAGGCCCCCTCTTGTTCGGCATCTACTTTTCAGAAGTACAGGCAAACACAGGAGGATTATGGCTGACTAAGTTTGCAGATGACTGCAAACTGGGCGCCATAGTTGAAAACACATCAGACACAGATATCCTCCAGAAGGGTCTCTTAGAAATGGATAACTGGTGCCAGAGCCATGGCCTAAAGTTAAACGCCAAAAAATGCATAGTCATACCCTTCGGGAAAAACAAGGTTACCCCTAGCTACCATATAGGTGGCAATCCACTAAGCACAGAAGAGGTTATCAGGGATCTGGGGACCCAGGTTGACAGTAACCTTTCATTTGACACCCATGTTGCCAAGGTAGTTAGGAAAACCTTCTACATTGCCCACCTGATCATGAAGGGTTTCACTTCTAGATCAAGGGAGGTCATTATTCCCCTGTACTCATCACTCATCAGACCAATGATTGAGTACAATGCCCCATTCAGAATGTATCTTACTCGACACCTGCAGCAATTGGAAAGGTCCCAAAAGTTCCTCATCAAAAGGATAAAGGGTCTCAAAAATATGTCTTATGCTGCCCGACTGAAGGAACTCCAGCTCTATTCGGTCGCATACCGTCTGCTCAGAGGTGACCTGTGCCTAACATACAAGGCCATGTCAAACCCGGAATTGATGGACATGCTCCACCTCAAAAAATTTAAATCCACAAGAAATACAAGAGGAAGAGACTTAAACCTTAACACAGTTATAAATAGGACGTGCTGGAGGGACAGATTCATCACCCAGAGACTCCCTATGCTGTGGAACAAAATCCCGGTACATGTGAGGCAGAGCACCTCTCTGGCCCTGTTCAAGAGAAATCTTGACCAATGGATGGGAGATCGCAAGTTTACCCCGGGGATCACCTCAGTGTCACTGCTGGACAGAGGCACGGTAAACTAATGGGCACAGTACCTTTCAAACTTAAGGGGTGGTGAAAGCCACAAAACTTTGGGCTAGGCTTATAAATGCCCTAGGGCAGATAGCCTAGTATGAACCTATGAACCTATGAACCTATTACTGAAGATGCGCAGCACACATTGGAAATCTGTTCTCTAAAATAATGCTGGTCAGTGCTGCAATATCGCAAAAGCAATGTCTTTCCCCGGTTAGGGGTCATCACAGTGGAACTCTAGTCTGCTAATGATTGGCAGTGGATTTTTACAGTGCCAAGTTGCCAACCCAACACCCATCCTTCAAAGAAGGCACACCCATTCACGCACGCATCTACCTGCATGTCTTTAAACATCACTTGACCATGGGGAGGACATGCAAACTCCACACAGAAGGCGCTCCAGCCGAGAATCGAACAGGAGAACCTCTTGCTGTGAGGTGACAACGCTAACTGCTGCACCACCGTGCTGCAATATAACCATTCCTTAATACTGTACTACCTGCCATTCTGTCTAGATCAAAACTTATCTTTTCAATACAAGGGTTATGTTCTCACTTTGTTATAGGGTGATATTAAACATGAGGGTCCATCTGTCTTTTGACTGGATTACTGAGATTATACATTATATTTTTTAATCAAGTGTCAATAAATGCATAAATAAATAATAAATGTACTTGAGACCGTGCATCTATGCTCTAATACACATGCTATTCCTGATCATACTGTGTTGTGCTTTTCTTCCTTTTGATTGTCACTCTCTGCTACAAAACGACTGTCATATGCTTCGTCAGCTTGTTAGCTTTGTCTAGCACTGATTTATTTATTTTTTTTGGTTATGCCTAATATTTATTTATTTATTTCCAGTTTGATTACCGGGGAAGTCTACTGGGCCCAGAGAGCCCATTTTCAGTGGAGGCCCAGGGAGAAAACCTCCATGAAACAGATTACAGTAAAGATAGCAGTTCAATAAAAATAAAAGTACAAGTCCAAATGTGAGGTGTCAGTGTAATAAAGTTGTACCCCCATATTATTTATTTATTAGCTATATAGACCACTATATATCAATTTCTAAGCCATTTGTTCTTGTTTTGTCATTATGAAAAGGACACCCTACACTATCACATGCCAACCAACAGTTTTCAGCCTCAGCTGTGTAGCCCCCCTGCTTTTCTAGGGTGTCTACCACAGAGACACCTTTAAGTGATCTGTGACTGTGTTACTCCAGTAAAGTGAATTATAAATTGAGGTGGCATCCTGGGACTCTACTCAAATCAAATTAAGTCATTACTGTCAAAGAGAAACAGTTAGCTGTACTTTGAGATCTCTTAAATCTCAAAGTTCTGCATGTCTACTGTTGTGAGTGTCTAGATATGCTACGTGAAGCAACGTCATGTCAGCCCCTTGTACCCATACCCTCATCCATTGAATTCTTCCCTCTCTGCTGGGAAAAATCCTATACTTTGAAGACATTTCTTAAAGGTATCATCAGTTTTACTTTATAACCCTTCGGTATGCTCTCCAGGCACATCCACCATGTAATGGCAGTCTGTTCGCTACCCACGGTAGTTGGCTTAATTTCCCATTAATGGTGCTGCAATACAGCACAAGAGAACTATAAACTCCTGAATCTGCCACCCTTAAGATGATATGTTAAACCAAGGTCCCATTTGCCAAAGAGGTGTTAGCTCAGATGGATGCAAGGATCTTGTGTGTTTGTTGAAAATAGCAGTGGAAATTTAATGCTCAGCTGCAGTAAGTACACCGTTTTGAATGTATATAATTTGAACTATGTTTTGACTTTCTGTAAGAGTGATGGTGAAATCTGCACATTAACATTTTCTGTTGGTGAGACCATGCATTTCTACAACATATACTACATAAATTTGGGTTCAGCAGATTTTGCTCAGCTTGTAGGTTTCATTTTCAGACATAAATGTAAATACCATTGATGTAAATAGAGCATTTTGTACATAGTCTAAATAATAATGCTTCTTTAAAAGAGACCAATATATTTTTGTAGTAGATAGAAAAGTTGAGTTAATGAGCATTTATTCTATTACAGGTGGGCTTTGGGCCTGTTAGAGAAGCTGGTATCTTAATGATGTGGGAGTTTGGGCATGGAATTGTGGTTTGTAGGAGTGTGCTACAAAAAAGAAGACCTTCCAGAATACTCCAAGGAAGCTTAGATGTCTTCGATTAGGAAGTCAAAAAAGAAGAAAGATGATGAATAGCACCTTTAGATTGTGACAAAACTGGTTTGAGAGACTTTTTTGTGGACTAATAGAAATAGCCCTTTGTGTAGTTCTATTGCTTCAATGTATACAGAGTCTTCACCAGTATTTTTTTTTCTCTTCAATAAAGAGTCATTACTTTATGGAACAGTGGTCTCTGTTGCAGTATTTTACGCCAATGTGAGTATGTGTGTGTGGTAACCACCCAACTTCTACATCTGTGTAACTGTTGTGTTTATAGTATTTGCAACTGCAAATTTTCAAGAGAGTAAATTCATGCTAACTCTAACAGGGAAAAATACAGGGAGAACTCCCTTCCCCAACAGTGGTATCCACAATCCTTCATAGTGGCCCAACAGTTGTAGCAGAATTTATAAGATGTAATGAGCTTTTACTCATGAAAAGTATAATCTCAACTAAATGTTTCCTGCTGAAAACCATCCACCATCACTAAATAGATCAACCTAAAAATGAAAATTGCGACTGAAGTGGTGCTGACAGATAAATCCTTAATTACAACCCAGCTGCCCTGCTCAAGTGGCATAAAGGGATAAAGCCCTAACCATGGCTCAGCTCACCTGTGTTTGATTAGTGGCTTGGGTGACAGAGAGCAGCAGGGAGGGATGAGAATGCCCATCCTGGGAGGGAGGGTGGTCATTGATGATGCTTCATAAGGTGAGGTTTGTTCAATACAGGAGAGTTGTCCTCAAATATAGTCAATGAGCATGGGGATGGGGAAAGGGAAAGCAGGTAGGGCTTATAAATAGAAACTCACCAGGAAGGAAGCACAGATGGCAGAGCTCCCAGGGTACCTTGAGGATCCATGACTCTATCCACAAAATCAAATAAATGGCTCACACTTCATGGAGAGAGCAAAAATACCTATATTAAAGGTTAAAAGACAGACCAATTTTGGCCTAAAACAGGCCCCTTTATCAATGTAAAAATAAAACAGAAGCAACTCTTTTTTAAACCATTAAGGCACCTAAAGAACCAATAGGAAGAAACATAAATAATTAATTAGATCAGACAGTCACCTAAAGATACAAGAATATATAATCACAATTGAACAGCCTTGTTATCACCAAAAACAGTAAAAATATAAATGAAAACTATAATAAATACAGACAAAAATGAGGCATTAATCAGTACAAGTTATAAATGTTAAGTAAAATAAAACTCACTGGATACACACGGCACGTAACTCTTTATTTAGAAAAAAATGTGAGCGCTTTCGCACAGTCATTTCTGCTTCATCAGCTATAAATGTTCATCTAAACCTGGTGGAAACAATCCAGCAAGTCTAATTATCCAAGCTTTTTCCTTTCCATTTAATAGCTCATGCCATCTGGTTTTAATACATTTCTGTCCACCCACTCTGTCAATAATCTTCTTCTTTTGGCTGTTCCCGTTAGGGGTCGCCACAGCGGATCATCTGTTTCCATTTCTTCCTGTCCTCTGCATCTTGCTCTGTCACACCACCCACCTGCATGTCCTCTCTCACCACATCCATAAACTTTATCTTAGGTCTTCCTCTTTTCCTGTTACCTGGTAGCTTCATCCTTAACTTCTTTTCCCCAATATACTCAGCATCCCTCCTCAGCACATGTCCAAACCAACGTAATCTTGCCTCTCTGGCTTTGTCTCCAAACCTTCCAACCTGGACTGACCCTCTAATATACTTATTCTTAATCCTGTCCACCCTTGTCACACCCAGTGCAAATCTTAACATATTTAACTCTGCCACATCCAGCTCAATCTCCTGCCTTTTTGTCAATGCCACTGTCTCCAACCCATATAACATAGCTGGTATCACTACCCTCTTGCAGACCTTCCCTTTCACTCTTACTGGTACTCGTCTGTCACAAATCCCTCCTGACACTCTTCTCCACCCACTCCATCCTGCCTGTACTCTCTTCTTCACCTCTTTTCCACACTCACCATTACTCTGAACTATTGATCCCAAGTATTTAAACTCATCCACTTTCGTCATCTCTACGCCTTGCATCCTCACCATTCCTCTATCCTCCCTCTCATTCACACACATATATTCTGTCTTAGTCCTGCTGACCTTCATTCCTCTTCTTTCTAGGGCATATCTCCATCTCTCCAGGGTCTCCTCCACCTGTTCCCTACTTTCACCACAGATCATAATGTCATCTGTAAACTTCATAGTCCACGGGGACTCCAGTCTGATCTCATCTGTCAACCTGTCCATCACCATTGCAAATAAGAAAGGGCACAGAGCTGATCCTTGATGTAACTCCACCTCCACCTTAAACGCATCCGTCACTCCCACCGCAGACCTCACCACTGTCACACTACCCTTGTACATATCATGTACCACTCTTACATACTTCTCTGACACTCCCGACTTCCTCATACAATACCACAACTCCTCTCTAGGCAACCTGTCATATGCTTTCTCTAAGTCTACAAAAACACAATGCAACTCCTTCTGACCTTCTCTGTATTTCTCCATCAACACTCTCAGAGCAAACATCGCATCTGTAATGCTCTTTCCCGGCATGAAATTATACTGCTGATCACTTTTCTGCCAAAAGTAGTTATGAACCTAACCTTGTTGTCAGTCTTGGGGCCATGGTGTTGGTAAATCAACAAATTTCATCTGGGTATCTTATCAACCTCATCCTTAGCTTGTAATAGATGAGTTAGAGAGTATCCCCGTTCTATGAACCTGGCGTAAGGTCAACATTATAGTGTATAAGATCTTCCGTTGAAAATATTCACCTAATGCGCATGTATTGTGATTTAGGGATATTTCTGATAATATGTCTTGGATGACAGCTGGATGCATGTAATAAAGAACTGGAGTGGAAAGGTTTTCTAGATACCGAACTCACTAGGGGATCATCCTCCTGCTTGCTCACTAAAGCATCAAGGAAGGAATAGACTTCCTATCAAAATTAACTGTAAAATGGATCCCCCATTTGTTCTCGTTCAAATATTGAACAAATTCCTCCAAATATAGAATGTCAGATTTCCAAATCATCCAGCAGTCATCCAAGAACTGCCTCCAAATGTCAATTTCTTCAATATAGATATTATGAACCCTGTCGTAAGTCATGATGTGTTCAAAATACCCCATGAAAAGGTCAGCATAGATGGGGGAAAAGAGGCCCCCATAGCTGTATCCTTCATTTGTAAGTAAAAATCACCATTGAAGTAAAAAACATTTTTAGCCAATACATGCTCTGTTAGACATAATAAGAAGGTATTGAACCCATGAGTATATATAGCTAGCTCGTTCAGCCAGAATTCCAAGGCCATCAAGTTCAGTATTATGAGAAATAAAGTCCTTACTAATGCTCTTTATAAACACACTCTGGTTCATAATCAAGCCAGCTTTAGGTTTATTATTATTGACAGAGTGGGTGGACAGAAATTTATTAAAACCAGATGGCATGAGCTATTAAATAAAAAGGAAAAAGTTTGGCTAATTAGACTTGGTGGATTATTTCCACCAGGTTTAAATAACTTGCACTGATTAATGCCTCATTTTTGTCTGTATTTATTATTGTTTTTATTTATATTTTTACTATTTTTGGTGCTAACAGGGCTGTTCAATTGTGATGATATATTCTTGTATCTTTAGGTGAATGTCTGATCTAAAGAATTATTTATGTTTCTTCCTATTGGTTCTTTATGTGCCTTAATGGTTTACAAGAGAGTTGCTTCTGTTTTATTTTTACATTGATAAAGGCCTGTTTTAGGCCGAAACCAGTCTGTCTTTAACATTTAATATAGGTATTTTTCCTCTCTTCATGAAGTGCTGGCCATTTATTTGATGTTTTCATGGACTTTGGGCCTTTGCACTTGCCGTTCAGGTGAAGGGTTTGCTTACATTTCATCGATCCACAAAATGCCAGAAAACTCTAGGGATAGGAGGATGGCTGGTAGACTCAGCATAGAATTGGAGCACTGGGGGCTGGGTCAGTACCATGAGGTCTGGGGGACCAAAAACAATGAAAGCATCACATAGAGAATTATAGCACACTGTTGAGACAAAGCTAAATCATTTTTTTTATATTTTATTAGACAATGTCATAGAGTGCAGAAAATATTGTTTGTAAATGAGCTTGTAGGTCTGAGTACAGCCTATTATGAATGATGTAAACTACTTTGCAACACTCTTAAACTTGACAGTACTTATTCAGTTTTCAAAGGGCATTCTAACCTAGATTCCACCACAGCTTCAATCAAAAATATCCTTGCACTGATATTTCAGAATAAGACTCTCTGACAACCTCACTTTTATATTATTTTGTACAGCTTAATACCTTTACAGAAAGTAGACAAATTAATCTCACTGATAGGACCCAGGAGTTCAAAACAGGTGAGGCCACCTCCACCAAGTGGCTGGTCACTAGTGGATTCCCCCAGGACTCTGTACTGAGTCTGCTCCTTTTTTGCATCTATTTCTCTGAAATGGAAGCAAATAATGATGGTTTATGGCTGATTAAGTTTGCAAATGATTTCAGGTTGCATCCCTGCAGACACTAGCATTCCTCAAGAAGGCCCATCTCTGACTAACAAATGATGCCAAAGTCATGGTCTTAAAATCAGTGCTAAGAAATGCATAATTGCACCCATTGGGAAGTCAACCACCCTGGCTAATTACCATGTTGATAATACAACCCTAAGAGTTGTCTCAATGGTCAGGGATCTGGGTACGCACATAGTCAGTAGCCTTACCTTTGACCAGCATGTGGCCACAGTGGTGAGGAAATCCTTTTATGTTGGGCAACTTATAAGTAAAAGCATGGCATCTCAAGTCAAAGTGTTTATTATCCCACTGTACTCTACCCTTATCAGACCAATCGTAGAGTACAATGCTCCCTCTGGTAGGTACCTGGCCAGGAATATGCAGCATCTAGAGTTACCGCAGAGGTTCCTTACAAAAAGAATACAAGGCATAACAAACCTACCTTAAAGCTCTTTCCCTTTTCCCTCTACTCTAGCTCTTATAGATTGCTGAGGGGTGATCTATGCTTGACTTACAAGGCATCCGCAAACCACACACTTATGAACCTCCTGCATATTTGTAAATAAAAGAGTACCAGAAATACAGGGTCTAGGGACCTGAATTTTGTCTGTGACTTAAACAGAACATGCTGGAAAGACAGAGATGGGTCCCACAGACTGACCCTGTAATGGAAAAGGCTTCCAATCCATGTGAAGCTGAGTTCATCTAATACCCAGTTTAAGTGCAATAAAGACCAGTGAATGGGGAATAGGAAATTTACACTGGTATTGGCACTCATGTCCCTTATGGACAGAGGTATCTTATAAATGCCTGGCTCTCAACGTCCTAGTCCGTTATGGGACACTGTTATTCTTTTGGGAAAACTTGGGTAGTCCTATAAATTCCCCTCTTGTTATCAGCCTAGTAACAATCTATGAATCTCAAATATGTGCATGCCCTGCAGAGTACACACAATATGCCTGTTTGGATATTGCAATTGAAAATTACAGACAATACTAATTTTTTTAATAGAAAAGAGCATTTTGTTCCTCATTTCATAACACCACCTAAATAAAATGATTCTCATACATATACGGACCAATTATTATATCAAATTTCTCCGAAAAATATATCAAGACCCTCAGATACAAAATGCATTTAGCTGGTTGCTCAAGCTGTAAGACACACACACACACACACACACACACACACACACACACACACACACACACACACACACACACACACACACACACACACACACACACACACACATTTTTGCATCTGATGAAATGACAAACAGTGAAATATTATTCAGGCCACTCTTGTATTGAGAGTACTGAACCAAACTTCACCATAGCACTCCAATGAAAACCAAATGTAATGTAAAATGTCAAACCTTGGAGCAAAGGCACACAAACTAAAGCCCCAGGGGACATTCACTGAAAGGCTATACAGTGATGGCAAACCTTTTGTGCCAGGAGGTTTTGACACACCAAACCGAAGTTAATTCAATGCACTTCACATGAGCAATGAATGCAAAAGCAGTGCCTTTGGTAACTCAGGAGTTGCTGATCACTGACGCGTCATCCATAACATCGTGGCGTATCATCTTTGACAAGTGCGTCATAGTTTCTCCATCATGGAGCTATACATTTGTCTCTCTTTGAAATTTAATTGCAAATCATTTAGTTACTTCTGACATACTATGTTGCTGTTTGACATACATTGTCGCCACTCTAAAAAGCAATATCAATAATCATGCCAAAGCGATCATGTAACTGTCTTCAGCTTTTATATATTACTCGACATGAAAAATTATACCCACATTCTCCACAGTTTTAATTTCTACTTGAGAAGAAAATGGAAGCCATCATCCTGCCCCAATGTTAACGGCCACAGAAATTTAATAAAAATAAATGAATGCAAATGTATTTGTGTTGTAGATAATGTATATTGTTTCCACTGCCCATAAATCAATCTTGTTTTTTGCTATTAAAAGTGAAAGCACACCCAATTACAGCAATGGACTTCAACTTAAATCACTGATACACTACGCTTGGTTCACACCTTCCTCCAAGCCAAAGCACTGTTCACTTTAATGAGAACTGCATCTGCCTGCCATTTCCTTTCTTTCACTGTTTGCATCCCATAATATGGGACACCACATACCTCTAACAATGTGGAACATACAAGCAAAATACAGAACATTTACTCAGTTCATCTAGGAAGCTCATGGCACAGTAAATAAAATAACTATTTTCACATACTTACAACACATTATTTTGAACTCATACAATTCAGTATTTGCAGTGGCTATCAGGTTCATTCAAATATTGGACAGAGTCTTTCAGTGTGTGTAACACTATGGAAAATGGAAGTTTTAACATTCAAATTCATATGCTGTAGAACACCACTCTAATTAGGTAAAGTTGAAAGCCATTCTACCTAATGATCCTCCAACAAGCAGCCATTTTCAAATACCAGCTGTGATTGCCAAAAGCAGAAAAAAAAATCCCGCAATATATTTAATGTTACTACTTCAGCAATGAAGGTGCAGCTACACACAGCCTACCATAGCACTCAAACTATAAGTTCAAGATTCAGGGCAAACCCAATCAACATGGGTAACAACACAAACTGTAGGTAGTGCCTGTTGATGTGAGAATTGTAAGATTAACTGCTTTGGGCATTAACTGTGATGTGCGGTATCCTCTAGATAGGAGATCCCTGATCACAGACTACACACCATGTCAGTGATAGCAACTCAACAGTGTAAAAATTGGCTGTAGGTGACCTGGTCATGTTGACTAATGCTGCCATATGAGTTGCAGAAATGGCCTACTCTATACTACACCAGGGACCATGACAATGGTCTAAGGGGCCTCTGTGTCCTATATATCAGAGCATGCCTTCCATAATAGCAGCCCTAGTTCAATAAACTACTGGATAGGTGGTGTCTGATTATCTAGCTTGGGTTGGCTAGCACATCACCAGATCACCAACAAAATCTAAAAGTGTTCAATCCTTAATGTTATGCCTAAAAAAGAAGTTATGTACTTACCATAACATTCCATGTTTGTTGTCCATCTCACCTTCATTCTTACTGGATGGGCTCAGAACCAGTCCTCGGTTCCTACTTGGTCGTATACTAAAGCTTGAAGTCTTCCACTAGCTCATGGATGTATCTTTAGCCCATCATGCTCTAGTGAAGCTACACAGATCTTGTTTGCTGATAACCCCAGGTACCTAAGGTATTATCAGAACATCTTATAAAGGCAATGAAGATGGTCAGAGACACACATACCAAATGAAAGAATCTTTTTGTCCTCCAGGAGCCATAGGTAGGGGGAAGGAGGGTGGGATGTAAGAATGAAGGTGAGATGGGCAACAAACATGGAACGTTATGGTAAGTATATAACTTCTTTATGTTATGTTGTCCTAGCTCACTTTCATTCTTACTGGATGGGACAGCATCCTTAGCATCATATTTTCTGGGTGGCTCATGGAAGTATATTCTTCAGGACAGTGGACCCAAAGGAGGCCCTGTCCCTGGAGGCCAAATCTACTTTGAGGCCTTGCCCAAGTTGCAGCAGCACAAATAGTATCAAGTGGCAGCCTAGTACAAAAGGCAAAAGAGGTTGCCATGGCTCTCAAGGAATGACCCTTGGCATTATAGGGAAAAACGTTGTTGTTAGGATTACATATAAAGGTAATGTAATTTGAGAGCCATTTCAAAAGTGTGACCTTATATAAAGGAGCAAGTTTCTTTGCTTCTGAAAATGAAAGAAATAATTGATCAGATTTCCTGAAGTCTTTTGTCCTGTGTAAGTAGAGGCCTGTATACATCCATATATTCTGCCTTGTTGCCATGGTTGGGAAAAAAAGACCGGTAGCTCTATGGACTGATTTAGGTTAGACTCTGAGCATTCTTTTGGTAGGAAGGATGCGTTTTTTCGAAGGGATGCTCTGTCTTTCTGGAAAAGCATATATGGTGGGTTGATCGATAATGCTCATAGCTCTGAAGCCTTTCTAGCAAAAGTGATGGCAATCAACATACTTGTTTTCCATGTTAAAAACTTTAGATCATCTGATGATGCATGGCTTAAAGGGGGAAAAATTAAACAGGACAAAACCAAGTTCAGGAACCATGGTGGTAGAGAAGTTTTTATGGGGGGGTCTTAACAGGTTAGTGCCCTTCAGGAAGCCTCTGCATAGTCTGTGAGACATCAAATTTGGGGCTGAATCACTTATATGGAAAGGGTTTATATTATTACCTTGAATCTGCATTATTTGAACACCTAAACATTGACACTTAAACAGATAAATCCAAAAAACACAAACAGCCACTTCCACAAATTTTTTCACAGGGAAAAAAAATTGCTTGGCTGACCAACAGCTAAACAAACTTTCAAATCCTAATCAAATGGGGGGCTTTGCCCTCCACACCCCCCAACTAAATATACCAAGTCCGAGATTGCTCTACATTGGAAAAAAGGGCAAATTCCCAATAACGGCCAAGCAAATTTTTTTCCCTATGAAAAAATTTGCGAAAGTGGCCGTTGCCTGCTTTTCGGATTTCACTGTTTAAGTGTCGAGGTTTAGGTGTTTGAAGAAATGATGAAAAGAAGGCCCCACACTAACTGTATTATCCAAAAAAGCAGGAGACCATGATCCAATCTACACAAACAGTTATTTGGCATTTTCATCTCATAAATAAAAACTTCTTCAGATTCTTTAGAAGTTTCTATTTAACAGACAAAAGCGCTAAACTGTGTTCAGAGAAATGCAGTTTTGAGGTAATAATATAGACCCTATAGAAATTAGATATTGCTGCTAACTGCACACAAATGGTAGTTGCAGCTGGTCCTTCATTAAATAGTTTCACTAGAAACTCAGGAATAGAAGTTATTGGAGCAGAAAAGGGGTCAATGTGTTGACTTAATCCACAGGAAGAGAATCTTTTCCATTTACACATACATAATTTTCTTGTTGAGGCCTTATGGGAAGATATCAAGATATGTTTCACAGAAGCAGAAAAGTTAGGAAGCCTGGCTATATTTGGAATCAGAGCAGCCAAGCTGTCAGTCTGTGGGTTTGAAGGCAAGGGTGAAGCGTTCAAGATGTATGAGTCAGAAGGTCTGGAACTAGGTCCAGAAGCCACGGCTCCTCCTGAAAGTGAGGCCAAAAGAAGGGGAACCAAATCTGATGAGGCCAGTATGGGGTGATGAGAATCAACTTGCTTCCCAATGAGTTGGCTTTCTGGAGAACATTTGGTATCAGAGGAGAAGGAGGGAAGGCATAAAGGATACCCGAGGGCCAGTTCTGTACAAATGCATCCTTTGGTGACTTCCCCTGAGGGGGGATCAGGGCAAAATAGCTGCTGCATTTGGCATTCATGGATGTGGCAAAAAGGTTGCAGCAAGGCTGGCCACATTTGCAGAAGATTATCTCTGCTACTTCTTGTTTTAGGGACCACTCATGAGGCATGAGAATTGCTCTGCTGAGTTTGTCTGCTATCACACTGGACTTCCCCAGGATGTGCATTGCTATAAGAAAACGTTGGGAGGAGATTGCCCACTGCCATACTCTCAGAGCCTCTCGACAAAGTGGGTAAGACCTGGTCCCTCCATGTTTCTTTATGTACTAGACAACCAACATGTTGTCTGTCTGTATTGCAATAGTTCCCAGCAGGAGAGAGTCCTGAAGTGTCTGCGGTGTCAAAACCACTGCTCTCATCTCTAGGATACTGATGTGCAAATGAGCCTCATAATCCTGCGAAGTGCCTTGGACTGTCCTTCCTAGGTAATGCCCCACCCCCACCCTATCTGGGAGGTGTCCATGGTCACTGCGGCCACAGGCTGTGGAGAAAGCAAGGGTTGACCTGATAACACATGATTGGAGTGAAGCCACCAGTGAAGGTCCTTCTTTCATGACTCTGTTAACAGAATTTGGTGAGACATGGGTAGTTCCTGCAATGACCACTGAGTGAATAGTAGCCACTGCAGAATTCTCATATGCATGCGTGCTAATGGAACTAAACTTATTGCTGCCTCCATTTTTAAAACTGTTCTTGCCTGTACTCTCATCTTGGAGATAAGGTTGGAGACTTGCTGTCTCAAACTAAAACTCTTTCCATAGGAAGTTTTGCCAACATGTTTATTGTGTCTATGTCTGCTCCTATAAACATGGTACATTGTGATGGCAACAAGACAGATTTTTTGTAATTTATTGCGATAACTAGGCAAGAGCAGAGAAATAATGTGGTGTCTCTTGTTTCCAGTAGTAGATGATTGGTGGTGGCAGCTAGGAGCCAGTCGTCTAGATACGGAAACACTCGGAATCCTAGACATCTGAGGTAAGCCGTGACTACTGCCATATACTTGGTGAACACTCTGGGGGCTGTAGTGAGACCAAAGGGTAGAGCTCAAAACTGGTAATGACTGGCTCCCAGCTGGAAGTGCAGATGACTCCTGGATGGCCTGTCCATCTTTATGTGGTAGTACACATCCTGAAGGTCTATGGAGCACAATCCAATTGTCTTTTCTCAGAAAGGGAAGAATTGACTGCAGTTTTACCATCCAGAACTTGGGCTTTTTTACTGATTTGTTTAATTTGACGAGATCCAAAATGGGCCTCCCATCCCCTGTTCATTTTGGCACCAAAAAGAATCTTGATTAAAACTCTTTTGTCTAGCAACTTTAGAATTTCTAGAGTTGCTTGATCCCTCTGACTGGGTGGAACATCTGTGGTGTTCTTTATGTTTGGAATGGGAAGAGAAAAGGGTATGGTGTAGCCTCTGGATATGATACTTTGTACCCACTTGTCTTGTGTTATTTCCAGCCAGGCTTCTGGGTAAAAAGATAAACGACCCCCAACTGCCTCCAGAGATGGACAGATGGGCCTCCCTTCAGTAGCACTGAAAGAGCCCATCATGGAAAGAATCCCTGTTACCCTGATTTTGCAGACCCCCCCTCTGCTGCATGGATGGTGTCTTCCATTCGTACTTCCCCCTCTGCCCCTAGAGGAAGAGTCACCACGTGTGTCCTGAAAAAGTCTCTGGGATTTACAGAACCACAGCTTTCCTCCCTTCTGGCCTTTTGGATAAGGTCTAGAAGGTATGGAAAATGGACTCCCATGGCATAGATAGTTTTCACTTCTTGCTCACACCTGGTTAGTGTCCCCTTAACTTTTGGCCTGAACAATGTCAAGTCATCGAAAGGGGTGTTAGTAAAGGAAGATTTAAAGGGTTCCACAAAGTCACACAAGTGCATCCAGGAATGTATCCTTAGGGAAATTCCTGAACCCGCTGCTCTGCTCGCTCTATCTGCTGCTTAAGATATGAGCCTCATGGAGGAGTTGACCACAGAATTTAAGGTGGGGAGTTGAGAGGAAACCTTGCATCATACCCCTGCAGCTACTGTATCTTGGAGAGTATCTCGTAGCTCCATCAGGAGATCTCTTTGTAGCCTAGTAAAATGTATCAGATAATTCAGCGATCTGCATGCAAATGTCACTGAAGAAAACATGCACTTCCTATATCTGTCCATTGTATAAGACTCCTTGTTTGGCAGACAGACAGACGAGGATGTTTCAGAAAGTTCCTTTTTGGTGGCTGCTGCCACCACCACAGCATCTACAGGGACACCCTTAGTCAGGAATTATTTATCAGAAGGGGTTGTGATGAACTAATTTGGCCTCCATGGGACAGTTCCACAGAGTCTGTAGACTCCCATGCCTTTCTATTAACTAGATCCATAAGTTCATCAAAAGACGGAGACACCCAAGTGGCTGAAGGGTGAGACCCAAAGGCCTTCAGGTAAACAGACTCCTCATCAGAAGGGTTTATGGGTTTCAAGACACCTCTTTGCTTAAGTATTTCTAGGATGTCTGCAAAGAAGACATCCTCAGAGGGCGACCATGGGGACCTTTCTGACTCAAGGTCTGTGTTACAGGCGACTGACTCCTCTGGGGAGTCAAAATGCTTTCTCTTGCAGAGTCTGTTACAAGGGACCTCTGCAGAAGGGTATTCTGGAAAGGTTTTGGAAGAGAGGGGTTCACCCGATGGGGTACCCTGAGGCCTAGGGTTTCCACTAGTCTGTAGATGGTGTGGTGCAGTGATGGACGCTGGTGCCTTAGGGGGAAGAATGTCGGAACTCCCTGAGTGGAGCTGTCTGAGGAGACAGATCTCTCCTCATCAGCTCTAAAGCCTCCCTCCTTTGATCCAAATATACCTCTGGTGCTGAAGAGCCAAAAGAGATTCCCGGAACCAAGGGGGTTGGCTCTTAATCTCATGTAGGAGCCAAGCTCATCTGTGTTGAAGCCCTGAGACAAATGTCCAATCCGCCTCCCCTCTCTGGACCTGACCACACATCATCCATGCCTAGACTTCTCAGATGGAACCGAGGATGTCAAATAAGACATCAGGTCTGAGGATGCCAGGATGGTTCTTGGCACTGACGGTTTCACAACAACCGGTTCCAGCCATTATGGCTCCAAGGTCCAAGGTTGGCTCAGAGGAGGAATCGATGTTGATAAGGAAGTTTTGGCTGGCTCCAAATCACTCTGGGTTGGAGCCGAGAGGAGTTTGGCCAGTGCTGATGTTTTCAGAAGCCTACACACCACCCTATCCACACTGTTGTCTGAAAGACTCCTGGAGGACTTAGAGGAAAGAGTAGGTGATCTGATAGTTTGCAGAACAGGGGACCTTAGAACAGGAGTAACTGTCTCCAATTTTGGGGACTGGCTCCTTAGTTCGAACTGCAAAACAGTTGTCGCCGATGAAATAGATTTTGTTGGTTGAGTAGTTGCCAGAGTCAGAGATACAACTTTGCTAATTTTTTTACAGGTTCCGATTGCCCTAAAGAGGGAGATCATTGCTTGGTGGATTTGTCGATTTTGCTGATGGTGATTTCACTGATCTTGAAGTGACCGGACCTTCTTCTAGATCTTCTTGGAAGGGGGACTTCAATAAGCCCCTCACAATTTATTTGTTTCATCTTTCTAGCAGTACTCTGGAGCTGAATGAATGACATATTGAACATGACTCTTGAAGATGTACTGCTTCCAGGCAGTAGACACAAACAATATGGGAATCAGTTCATGACATCTTATGGCTGCATTTACCATATTTTTTGAAGCCCAAAGACTTAGTTTCCTTATGCTCCTTGGACATGTTCAAAATCACAGTCCACACACAAGAGCAAATTAACAACAATAACTACTTAACACACTAAATACCTATGATACAATATATAAAATATCAAACTTTTTTTTTGGGAGAAACTTCAACAAACAATAGGAAGGAAAGAAGTTAGGTAGCCCTTTAACTAAAACGGGCAGCGGCAACCCTCTAACTTAAAAGGGCTGACACTCCATTTGTTTTAACAATAAGATTAACAATCTAAAGATTTCAAGGATATCAACAATAAACAATAGCAAAATGCCCTCTAACTTAAACGGGCTGACGCCCTTTCTTTTTTAAATAAGAGTAAACTAGATATGACCCTCAAAAAATGTTAACAACAGTAATAGGAGGAAAAGCCTTAACTAAAATGGGCTTATGTGATAGAAATTTAACTGTGACGGGGAGGAAACAAAGGCCTAGCAAAAAAAAAATGACAACCTGAAGCAACAACACAGGAACAAACTTTGTCTAACTACAACAAAATAGTAAATGCTAAATTTACTTTAAAGTAGAAGAACTTTTAAAATAAAGAATAAAGATTTGTTCACTTAGCCAGATCCAAAATGGAAGCATCCAATCTGTTAAGTGGCAAACGAGATCTGGGGAGCTTCACTAGAACGTGATGGGATAGGGATACAGACATGAGCCAGTGGAAGACCTCGAGCTTTACTATACGGCAGAGTTGAAACAGAGGATCAGTTCCAAACCCACCCAGTAAGAATGAAGGCGAGACAGGACAACATTACACCAAATAAACTCCAATTCTTCAAGCTCTTTTCACAATGCTAATATCTGTGGGGTCACTGAGACAATGGTTTAAACCCACAGACAACACATTGGCAGTGCACAGCTATAATGCCTTCCACACATTTAGACCAGCTACTACACAGACAGGGACTAAAGAGGGAGGTATTTAGATTTACATCAAAAATACATCCAAAATAAATATACCTTAAGGCTGGTCCAACAGGACAATGCACTTGAGCTTCTCCATGTTCAAATCACCACAGACAAAATCCCATCTCTCTTCGTTGCAAGCTATAGGTTCCTCTTTATGGCCAAGGAAACCCATAGCATGTGTTTAAACTTAATGGAAACACACACCATCCAGTATTCATGGGTGGCTTTAATTACCCCACTATTAACTGGGAATTATGTATGACAGTAAACATACAGGCAAAGAAATTCCTGGGAAAGACTGTCAATACATCAAACAGACACGCAGATATACTGGGTCTGGTCCTCATTAATATTGAGAGTGCTCCACATCACCTATTGCAATGTCTCCTCTGATAAGGTCACATCACAAAATGGTTTTCTTTGAAGTAAAAATAAACCCTGGAGTTGCACCTAACTCTGGAATGTTCAAGAACTATTCAAAATGCTTTCTACTATTAAGTGATACTATGGCAACATTCCAAGTCCCCCAAAAACCTGAAAAAGCTGCTACCTATGAAGAACTGTTCACTGAAACTCTATACAAGCATGTTAATAGCTGTGTAGAGGCAGCTGTACATACCAGGAAGAACAGAACTAACCCAAAAAAAAAAAAAAAAAAAAAAAACAAGATCCATGGTGGAATCTTAACATCAATAGGCTATATATAAAAACAAATCATGGCAAAAAGTAGGCAGTATAGCACCCAGCAGGATAAAAAAAAAAATGCTTGCAGTATACAAACAACTCAGAGGACAAATAAAGTCTAACAAAGACAAATTTGCAGTAAATTTGGCCTTCCAGGTCAAGGACAACCACAAAGCATTATTTAGCTATGTCTGCAACCTCAAAGGCGATACACAACTGTGAGGGCAGAGCTCATTGTCAATGGAGCCACTTATACTGATCCTATAGGGTCCAAATGACAAAATGATGTGTCAGCAAGCAAAGCAGAGTGGCGTTGCTGAAACTGAATTCATCCTCAATTCTTGCTGAGTACCTTCCCAAGGTGGACCCTGTTTTTCACAAAATCTCACCAAGACAGCACTGATATATACACTGTATTTTATATATCATATATCATGGACAGAAGTAGGTTAAAATTTAAAAAAAAAGATAGCGGAGTACACAAGACCCAAGATAAAAAAGTGTCCAGTCCTGGTAGCTGCACTGGTGCCAGGACCAGAAAAAATTACAGTGGAATCCTCAAGACACTCACACATTCTTACGATGGGGCCGGGGGAGGATGTCCCCCCTGGTGTAGAAAGAAGTAGTAGTCCACACAAAATCACAACAACTGATAGGCCAAAAAGAGCCATGAAGACAATAGAGTGAACTTCTGAAGATGTTGTTGTATCTTTTCGGCTTTTCCCAGTTAGGGGTTGCCACAGCGGAACTCTGGTCTGCTAATGATTGGTAGTTGATTTTTACATGCCGAGTTACCAGCCCTGATGCACAACCTTCAACAAAGGTACACCCATTCATGGATGTCTCCACGCAGAAGACGCTCTAGCTGAGAATCGAACCGGACAGCGTCTGACTGTGAGGCAACAACACTACCGCAGCACCACCACCGCGGGGAGAGTGAACTACTGAGGATAAGAAAGAAATTATGTTTTGTTACTATTATGCAAGAAGCCCAGAATTTCCACACACAAGACATACAAAAAGATTATGAGAGAAATTACAGGAAAGAAAAATACTTCCACAAGAAAAATTTTCAGAAGCTTCAAATAAAAAATTGTGTTCACTAATACAAAAGATTTATGAAAAACATTATATAGAGCAAGAAATGTTGATCTCTTTGGGGAAAAAAACACCTGAGGAGGTACAAAATTATAAAGAACAAAACCTAGAGATTTTTGAAAGGTATAAAAAAAAAATATGGATATGGAAAAGAGAGATCTGATATGGTGCAATATTTATGGAAAGGAGAAAGCCAAATTAATCAATGCAAAAATGGCAGCCCCAAAGATATTCATTGAGAAATACAGGCAAAGACATCCCGATATGGCAAATTTCATAATAAAAAATAAGATCACAAAGAGGGAATGTAGAACAGAAGATTCAGCTTTGGCCGGCTAAGATCTAGCTGTATTCAACTGGACATATAAGAGAATTTAAGTACCTCTTATCTGCACTTTTTTCAAATAATACAGTATTTAAATTGATTTAATTGTGTTGCATGAATATTAACTGAAGTGGAAGTTTTGACTCTGTTCTTCAGTTAGTGCTTGCTTGAATTTTATTGTCTGTTAGTAATTGCAGGTGTGGGGGTAGCCACATTCTTTGATTTCCTGTCACTGCCTATTTAAGTGGTACAGTTTGAAATATTTTCTGCTTAAAAACCTCAACTTTGGCCGGCTAAGATCTAGCTGTATTCAACTGGACATATAAGAGAATTTAAGTACCTCTTATCTGCACTTTTTTCAAATAATACAGTATTTAAATTGATTTAATTGTGTTGCATGAATATTAACTGAAGTGGAAGTTTTGACTCTGTTCTTCAGTTAGTGCTTGCTTGAATTTTATTGTCTGTTAGTAATTGAAGGTGTGGGGGTAGCCACATTCTTTGATTTCCTGTCACTGCCTATTTAAGTGGTACAGTTTGAAATATTTTCTGCTTAAAAACCTCAGCTTTGGCCGGCTAAGATCTAGCTGTATTCAACTGGACGTATAAGAGAATTTAAGTACCTTTTATCTGCACTTTTTTCAAATAATACAGTATTTAAATTGATTTAATTGTGTTGCATGAATATTAACTGAAGTGGAAGTTTTGACTCTGTTCTTCAGTTAGTTTCCCACCCACCGTGTTTCTGTTTTGGTGTTAATCTTAGTGGCTTTGAAACTGCCCGCCCCTCTTGTAAATTTGTGTTTGGATACTCCTTCTGGGCCCATCTCATTTGCTCACTCAACTGAGTGCAGTGAGATTATATTCTGATTTCAGGCACTCCTGCTGTGTATAAAGAGAGCATCTGGGAAAGAGAAAAAAAAATAAGCTAGTTTCCTGCCTTTCCTTTTAAGTGGTCTAGACTGTTTGTAGGCTTCTGAGCTCCCAAGCCCTTATGTGTTGGAGGGAAGCATTCTAGCTTAGTTTTGTTTCTTATAACTAGCCATTTTTCTAGTTTCAACACTCAAATCTGTTTTTTTGAACTCAGCACTTGTTCAGAACTCATTGTAAGCACTACATAAGCTGCAAATTACTACATCACTCAACTTTCCTCACTTGTCTAGTGGAAAGCAGTTTTTAGTACTTAATAAATAAGCACTTATCCAGGCATGTCTAAGGGTCAGCTCCCAGTGATTTCTCCTGTCTACCTGATGAATCTGGGCATCTTAGGGCTATGCAGCAATTGCCTCATGTACACAGACAACCCTCTCCTCCTACCACCCAACACTACAACCTGTGAGAGATGCACTTATATAGCCAAACTGGTAGCAAAGCTCTCTTCACCCAAGACTGGACTAGACAGTCAAGAGGAGAAGGTAAACACTTGCACCACACCAGACTCATCACATAGTCCCTCAAAACCTACACCACCAAAACACTCACACAAAAACACAAAACACACACCTACATTCACAGAGGCTCTCAATAAAAACCTGCCCAAGCATCAGGGACATCCAAAGCATAAACGCAAGCAAACTCCACCCCCAACACAATCCAAATGACACATAGCCCACAAATTCAGTGTGCCACAACCACAGCCCCTAAGGCATAACAACGTACCCAACACTCTAGTCATAGGTGACTCTATAGTCATGCACACTGATGTTCCACTCACTAGCCTAACAAGGAGAAAGTTACTGTCAGCTGCCTGTCAGGTGCCAGGATCCACCACATAATGCATGCATTCAGGTCACTCCACAATAAGTACAAATATGACACTGTCATTGTCCATGTTGGTGTGAATGACCTGAGACGTACCTCCCTGGACTACATGAAAAGAGACATGGAGGAGCTCTCCGATCTTGTATCCCAGGCAGGTATGACCCTAACCCTAAGTAGCATCCTGCTATCACCCAGAATGATATCACAGTACAAGGACAAAAGGATTGACTTCAACAATTGGCTAAGCTTCTGTTGTCATTCCAAGGGGATCCAGTATTTGTCTGCCTGGGAAGCCATGATCGACAGACCACGATGCTTTGTCAGAGATGGCCTGCACCTGTCACCCTTAGGATTCTGGATACTGGCTAAGGCTCTTGCCACCCCTATAGTGCCTTTTTTAGGCAAGGTTCAAATGACAAATTCACCACTGTAATAGGTACAAGCAAGCAAAATCTGAGGGTAATGCTACTCAATGCTTGAAGTCTAAACCTCAAAATGCACTCACTCGAGACACTCCTTAAAATGGAGAACATTGACATCTGTGCAGTGACAGAAACCTGGTTTAAAGCTCCAGAGAGCACACCTGCATTACCAGGCTACAATTCATACCATACCTTTTGGCCACCTAAGCCAGAATGAAGCAGTAAAGATGGAGGCATGTCCATATTCATTAAGGATATCCACACCTCCAGGCTAGTTGCACAGCATAATGCATCCGAGATTATCCAAGTGCAACTAACTCTGGGCAAGACCGCAATCCAAATTGTAGCTTGCTACAGACCCCCACCATGCCCCAGGATTCCCACTCCTCATTTCTTGATACACTGGAAAGTATTAGGGTACAACCCAACACCCTAATAATGGGTGATTTCAACTACCCCACCATTATCTCGGAAAACTACTCATGTACCAACTCTCTTGCTCAACGTTTTCTGGAATTCATAAATTCCAATGCCTTGAATCAACTTATTCACACCCCCACCAGGGGCAGCAATATCCTAGACCTGGTCATTACCAACATGGGAAACTGGTGTTTCACACCAGAGGTCAATTCCTCATTGGTCAGATCCGACCACAAGTTAATCAGCCTAGACATCCACATCCCACCCCACCCCCAATTAGGGAAACCATTGTAAAAACGTCTCCAAAGCCAACTTCACACTTCTTAAGACAGAAGTGGCAAACTTCATGACACCCATGCAGATGGACAATAGAGGTATGACTGCTGAATCCTACACAAATGCACTTTATAAGCACTTACACGAGTGCATGGATCATTCTATCCCTAATAGAACCAAGATATTGTCCACCAAAAAAAGGAAGCCAATCTGGTGGTCCTCTGCCATAAACAAACTCTACAACAGAAGAAAGAAACTGTTGCAAAAAAGAGTAAAATCCCATGACTGGAGGAACTCCCTGTTCAACCTCAGTAAGAAGCTGAGATCCCTCATAAAATCCTCCAAAGCTAGTTATGAAAACAAAATTGCCACTGACTCTAAAGACAACCACAAAGCATTCTATAGCTATGTCAAGAATCTCAATGGGAACACTCAGATCTGCTCTGAGTTACAGCACAATGGCACTAAATATACAGAACCAACTGATATTGCCAACATCCTAGCAGATAGGTTCAGTGCTGACTTTACCCCCCTCTCACCTCCTAGAGGGCCCATCTCTATACCAGAAGAATGCAAAGTTCCTATAATCACGGCTGCACAGGTAAAAAAGCACACTCTCCAAAGCCAAGAACACAGCATCCATGGGACCTGACAATATCCCAGGCTGCGTTCTATGAACTACAGAATGAACTGGCACCCTACTTAAGTGCCATGTTCAATCATAGCCTCACCTCAGGCTTTGTACCCACTGAATGGCACACCGCGACAGTTATCCCAATCCATAAAGGGGGAGCCACGATGGACCCCAGGAACTACCGCCCCATTAGCCTGATGATCCTGGTCTGCAAGGCCATGGAACGTATCATCGTGGAACTCATAAATAAAGACATTGGTAATTTCCAAACTCTGGACCCTACCCAGTTTAGATTTGTAAAAGGCAGATCATGTCTCCTAAACCTGATTGACTTCTTTGAAACAGTCACCAAAGCCATAGATGAGGGTAAAATGGTTGACACAGCTTATCTAGATCTTGCCAAGGCTTCCAACACCATCCCCCACTCAGACTTCAGACCAGTGACAAGTGGAGTACCACAGGGTTCAGTCCTGGGTCCTTTCCTGTTTGGTATCTACTTTTCTGAAGTGCAGGCTAACACAGAAGGTCTTTGGCTAACAAAGTTTGCAGATGACTGCAAACTAGGAGCCATAATCGAAACTCCTAACGATGTGGACAAACTACAAAAGGGCCTCACTGAGACATATACCTGGTGTCAAAGCCATGGCCTGAAGCTCAATGCCAAAAAGTGCATTGTCATCCCCTTTGGTAAAAACTCTGTACCCATGAACTACCACATAGCTGGTAGTCTACTTAATGCTGAAAATGTGATAAGACCTTGGGACACAGGTGGGCAGTAGTCTCTCCTTTGATAATCATATCGCCACAGTGGTCAGGAAATCCTTCTATGTGGCTCACCTCATCACAAAAGGATTCTCATCCAGAAAAAAAGAGGTCATTGTTCCCCTTTACTCATCACTCATTAGACCAATTATAGAGTACAACGCCCCTTTTGGTATGTACATCACAAGACATCTACAACAACTGGAAAGACCACAGAAATACCTCACAAAGAGGATTACTGGCCTCAAACAGATGCCCTATGCAGACCGTCTCAAAAAACTACAGCTTTACTCCATCGCATATCACCTACTCAGGGGCGATCTCTGCCTAACATACAAAGCTATGTCAAACCCAGAGCTGTTGGACATGCTTCATTTAAAGAAATCCCAATCCCTCCGAGCTACACACTCTAGGGACCTAAACCTTGTCACCATAATAAACAGAACATGCTGGAGGGATAGATTCTTGTCTCAGAGACTTCACATCCTCTGGAACAGACTACCTATCTATGTCAAACAGAGCTCCTCATTAGCACTGTTCAAGAAAACTCTTAATGATTGGATGGGAAATTCACCACAGGGATCACTTCTGTGGCTCTGCTCGACAGGAGCACAGGAAAATAATTTTCTTGGGTGGCAAAAGCCAGGGTACATTTTTTGGCTAGGCTTATATAGGCCCTAGGGCCAATAGCCTAGTACCTACCTATAAGTAAAGTAGAAGTTAAAAAAATATATAAGTTGAAGTTATGGAATAATTGTGAAGTGAAGGATCTGGTGTATATAGTGTAACACTGGATACATCACAGCAATATGGAACGAGTCCCCAAAGTAAGGAGAGTAAGTAAGATCAGGAGACATCTGAAGAAGAAATAGGGACATGGGAAAGAAAAAGAGTTTAATATGATGTAATATTAATGCAAAGGAGAAAGCAAAACTGATCAGTACAAAAAGAACAGCACTAAAGATATTTGAAGAGAAATATAGGCAAAGGCATCAGGATATTGAAAATTTTCCAATACAAAAAAATAATAATAAGAAAAGTAGACAAAAGAATAAGTAATGGTGAAGTTAAAGAAATAGAAAATGAGGTTATGGAGTACCTGTGAAGTAAAGGATTTACTGTAGAAAATCTAAGAAAACACCATAGCAGGACAGAGAAATGGATCCCCAAATTAAGGAGAAAACAGCAGAATGAGAAACATCTGATCATTTGCCATGTGAAGTGTGCAGTTGGGGTTGCACAGCAAGGGCAAGAAGAGGAAACTGTGACAACTCTGATGCAGTCAGTGTTGTGGAGTGAAGGCCAGAGAGTTCCCATATGGCAAAGCAACAGATGACACAGGATGAAACTGAAGAGAAAGTGGCACAGGAAGGTGATCTGAATCTTTTTATAGAATGCCCACTTTAAATGGAGAGCAAAGAACATGCTCTCAGCTTAGAAGAAAATGATCTGAGAAGAGTTGCTTGATTTAATAGAGATGGACATATAGGGTTTTATTGATTTTCTGCAGTCTATTTCTTTCATTGATCTTAAATATATAAGTTACAAGTCTGATAAAAGAAAGGAGCACAGTAATTAGGACTGTATATAGAGATTCATGCAATATAACAGATGTAAATAAGATATATTACTGTGCAGCTAAATTAATGACAGATAAAGTCTTACCACAAAAACACAGGTTAGTAAGGGAATGGAAGGGAAGAAATCGAATGCCACCATGCAAGTATCGAATAATGAAAACTATACAGTAATTAAGACAAGTATCATCACTGTTGGAAGAGTATAGAAGAGGGAGCTGATCAGCAAAAATAGAAAGACAGATGTGACAAAACTAATGTGCAGTATCAGAACAGATCAGGATCTATCATGCACTATCACAAATAACAAATTAACAATATCAGCACGGGCAGATAAACTTAGCAGATATGCAGATAAATATAAAGGAAAAGTACAAAATAAACAATTTATTGATGACCCACAAACATCTTATAGAGAAGTGTGAAACTAGGTAAAAGGAACTGAAACCTCTCCAAAAAAAAGAAGAAATAGATACATTTTGGAGAATTATCTATGAAGACCTTGTGGAATATAACAAAGATGTTACATGGATAGAAGAAGTAAAAGAAAGAATAAGAAGTTCAAATGTATAGGATACAAAATGGGATGAAGAAACAGCCAGAGAGATTGAAACAACTTATGAAAATCTCCTAACCGGAAAACCCCAGGCCCAGATGCATTACCTAACTTCTGGCTAAAAGTACTAACATCTTTACATGAAGATTTAGCCATGAGTGAAAACTATTTATATGCCACCCAGAACAGACACCAGCCTGGTTAATGATGAATAGAAATATACAGCTAAAATCCTAACACTGTGATAGTGTAGTGGTTAGAGTTCTACCTTTGTATGCAGGCATTCATGGTTCAAGCACCAAGACAGGTACTTTATTTTTACATGGGAAAGCAGTGTTATAATTATTATTTTTATTTTAAATGATGTAGCAATTGATATTTGTCATCCAGGGTAGTGTAACTGTTCTAAAATGGAAGTGTGAGTGCATATAAAATGTGAAACCACCCATGTATACACAAGTGTCCCATACAGTACAGCCACACTCCATGGTAATGTAATGAACTCCTATAGAGGGACGTCATATAAAGTAAATCATATACACTCACTAAATTATTATTCTGATATTTTTTTAAAAATTAAAAGTGAGCAGTGGCTAGCAGGTTTAAGCATTGCTTAGACGTGAATGCTAAGCAGCAGTCAACTCAGCCAAGCGGATTTGCACACTGTTAAGCAGTGCTCTGAAATTTCCCTTTTAAGCACTGCTCAAATCGACTTAGTGGAATTGCGCACTACTTAGGTAAGCTCAGCATTTTCAAAATGGTCCAATGATGGCAAATGGCATGAATATGGCCTTATTTAAATGGTATAGGTGGGAATACAGCCATTATCTGTTGTAGCTTGCTCTGTGTAGGAAATATGTCTGTTGTTGGTGAGGATTGCCTGCAGAGCAATCTTTCCTCCTAAAGGAGCAGTCAGTTTAGAAGGGCTTGGAAGTTTTAAAGATAGGTTATTGAAACAATTTACCATAGGGGGGAGTCTTACTACTCCCTGCTTTGGAAGTGGGGGCCCCCCCACTGCTTAGTCCTGTGTGTACCTTGGACCTGAAGCCTGGGTGTTCTGTTGGTTCTGGGTTTGGACTGAGAAGGCCTGGAAGAGGCAGGAAAGGACCAATTCTTAGAGGGCCAATGCCTACTAAATCTGGAAGGCTGTACTTGCAGGAAATTTTTAACAGTTTACATAGATTTAGCTTTTTTCCTCCATCTTTTTAAGTACTTCTTCTGCTTTGTTGCCAAACAGGCGGTCCTGGTTTAAGGGAGCATCTAGCTTTAACATGATCTGGCAAAGATTGCTCCTTAAGTCAAGCATGCCTTCTAAGTACAGACCCAGTAATAGCAGCCCTGCAAGATGCCTCTAGTGAATCAAAACCACATTGCAAAGTATGTTTCGAACTTGTTCTGCAGAATGCATTAAATCCTGTAAATTTTCTGTTTAAGCAATCCAGTAATATGCTGATGATACTTTAACATATGAAACTGGCAGTTTAAAGCCCTAATGGCGAAGGTTGCAGAAGTGTATACCTTTTTACGCCATCCATCTAGTGCCCTGGAATCTCTATCAGAGGGGGTTGGATTTTTGGCAGTAGTAGCCTTAATGCCCTTGGGTCCTTGTGAAATGGTCTCAGGATCCGCAGTAGGATTTTTAAAGAGGAACTTGTGAAAGTCAAAAACCCTGTAATATTTATCTTGTTTTCTGGGAGCAGGAGGTAAGGAGTCAGGGGCCAAGCTAGATTCCGAAAAAGCATCATCGACAATGTCCAGTACAGGCAGGGATAGCTAAAGGCCCATGTTGGGGCAGGAGTAAGAAATCCCTAAGCGTCTTTTTAGAATCATAGAAATCCTGGCTTTCCCAGCAAAAATGCTCCCTAAAAGTATGCAAGTTTTCACCAAAAGAGAAATCCTCTGGAGGGGAAGCACAGGGAATACAGTCCTCTGCATCAGAGTCCTCATAGGTAGATAAGGGTAAATCCTGGTCATCAGAGGAAACAGAAATTTCAGAATCCTGATCAGAAGGATCATAAGCAAATTCAGTCCTAGGTCTCTTAGAGGGGGAAGGTTGGCCTCCCCTCATTAAAGTAATAAGATCTTCAGCCATTCTTATCATTTGTTTTTTAGGCATAGAGGCCTGACCATGCGGTCTGGGTGTTAGTTTTCTAGGCATGGATCGAGTTTTAGGTCTTGAAGAAGAAGATGGCATCTGTTTAATATGCAAGTCAGTAGGCCTGAATATACCCTCAGAAGCTGGTGCCTGCACAGCGGCTCCGTCCCATCCAAGGTAGAGACATTCGCAGGTTCCACAGTTGAAGCATCTCGCGGCATACCAGACTCCGAATGGGTCTCAGTAGAGGCCTGCAAATCTGAAGTAGTGTGTATCAGGGGCTGCGAAAGCAGCTCACTGAGTATCAGTGAACTGGTGACTAGCTTTGGAGAAGCGCCGTTGGCAGCCTTGGACCTATACGGTCTTGTCTCTGTCTTTATCTTTGCATTTTTTTGGAATGTCGGTAGTCAGGTGGCTTACTGAAGCCATATCTGGGTAATTGAACCAAGTAACAAAATATTTAGAAGCATAAATATACCAGCAATGAATACTTTGTTGCTTAAATAAGGCACAAAACCGACAGCGAGGTACGTCATGGTCAGGGCCTAGGCAAGGAACACAGTACGAATGAAAATCTTTATGAGGTATTTGCTTTCCACCATAAATACAATTATTGACTTTTACTGACATCGGATTAGAGCAAGAAAAAGTTTCCCCAATGGGGTACTTAGCTTAGTTGAAGACTTCGGTTCTGAAACTCGAAAACGAAAATTTCAGGAGTCGGCCAGCCAGCACTTGTGAACTGCTTCTGCTTCGGGCACTGCACAGCAAGAAAGTCTGATGTAATGGCATTGGCTGCATGCTTTATACCCCTGACTACCTGATGTCATGGAAGATGAGACAGCAACCTACGCAGGACCCAAGACTTTGATAATCAAGTCGACTGAGGGCTAGTGCAAGCAGATAACCCAAATGTGATGACTGCAACAGTGAAACACGAAGAACATCTAATGTGTAATTCCTAGTGCAACAAAAAGGACTAAAACTAAAGGCTAAGAAATGCATGCTGTTGGGGACCCTATTATCCAAGACATCCTCTTTCTTGACATATATCAAAGAATCCAGCCAACACTAGAAGTAGAGATCTCAATTTACTACAGGTATTAAACAAACAAAATGGAGACATTATTCAGCACGTCCCCTTGCTCTGGTATAGACTCCCTTTTCACGTCAAGCAGTGTGATTATCTTGTCTACCCTCCAACATATCTTAGACAAATTGATGACTACCATAAAACACACTCTGGGACCTACAGTCCTTGCCCTCCATGAAATGTTTTGTAGATCATGAGGGCGGTTATGGGTAAGGCACACAAAGCCACTGGTTAATTAACTTTGTATGTCCTATAGTGAGTATAAAAAGCATGCACTACATCTGAAAACACTGCATTGTCTCTTTTCTCAGTAACAATAAACTGTTCAAGGTTCTTATGCAAAAGTTGAAACCCCAGATATGTGCTGAAAATAAATCAATTCACCAAGGTTGTTAGGGAAAAATTGAAAAAAATATATATTATACTACAGCCTTCCAAATATATCCAAGAACATCAGTCATTGTCCAGTCATCAGCACAGACACATGTTATGTATACCTACACACACACACACACACACACACACACACACACACACACACACACACACACACACACACACACACACAGAGTAACTGAAATACAAAGGCCTAAATGTTGCTAGAAAATCATCTGTTTTTGTCTAAATCACCTGGGCTATACTGCCAATGGTTAGCAGTAATAGGTTCTCAGAGTAGCCGAAAATACTTGTGCAGGAAGGTAAGCAAAACACATATATGACAAAGAGAGGATTCCAAGAAAAATGGTGATCCCTAGAATGTTGTTAAGAGAAAAAAAAAGACATCCTGATCCATGATCTGATCTCTCATCTTCCAAATTCATGCTCCCCAGCCAACATCAGTGTACAGTAATAGAAAAAAAAAAACAAGACAGCAGTATTTGTAAATGAATGTGAGATGACAAGACACTAAACAACAGGGTAACAAAATTAAAACCCCTTGCATCATCAGACATATTCAGGACTACATTTATATCCACCCTAATGCATTAATAACAGCACAAATAAATGAAAACATCACATTTTCAATCTTCCACTGTTTAGGCTGAATGTCTAACTCCAGGTTAACTTGGTGTTATGAAAAGAAAGCGTTTTGTAAATGTTGACCCCCAAGTGTCCATCGGTGATACTTCTATATAACTAAGATGATAGGTAATCTCCATGTAGTACCTCGCAGGATGCGCAGTAGCAAATCCCGCCCCAAACACGCCTCCAGCCCAAGCCCGCATGAATATTTATTTTGCTCCTGCCATACCGTTACTTTCAGTCAAGCGGAGAAGAACGAACATTTTGTCATTGCCAAGTAACTCTTATGTTAACGCTTTCAAAACCAAAGAATTAAAACTGCTTTAGTTAAATATAACATAGGCGGTATGAGAGGAGACAAGGATACTGAAATGCTAGTGAAAACCATTAACAATTCTTATATATATATATATATATATATATATATATATATATATATGTGTATATATATATATATATATATATATATATATATATATATATATATATATATATATATATACACACACACACATACACGACAGCCAACCAAACAACTGGCCATATTATCCAACTTACGGTTCCCCCAATGCCAGTTCAGTAACAAACGTGTACACATTTCAGTTTATTAACGCTATGATTGCAACTCAACAATCTGTAAATAAAATTATTTAATGCACAATGGTTTTCTCCAACCATACTTTTCAATAAATAAAGAACGCAGTAGTACTGTGAAACTATTCTCTACAAGTATTTCGGAATACACCACACTCTGGTCAGCTTTAATGTGTTATGTACAATCTTCCCAGCTTCAATTAGTGTTGTCCGTTGTAACACTGTGCAGTCCCACAAAGTACGCCATAATGTTATATACGATGGTTATGGAAGTGCTACAATTTTCCTTTAAGACATATCTGGGCTGCGCTAGTGTGTTACAGTTTGAACATTCAATGCCACAATGACAGAGTTCCACTGCTGTGTGTTGTACTGCATAAGTTAAGAGTTTTTTAGGGGAGTAGCCTTTTCTCAACTGCGATGCGACCCTGGAGCCTATCATGTGGGGGAGCAAGGGGGCTTGGTCTCCTAAAGTGCATTTTTAGTATATTCAACTCAGTTACGATATTCATTTTTCGAAAACCATCAAGTCAAAGAAGTGCGCACTGACTTCTCATAGGTAAGCCTATTACCTGAGAAATCACTTGTTAGCACTCCAAGTGTATGGAGCCATATTAGTAAAATGCTACTTCCATACAGTATTTATTAAATAAAATAATTTCCTAGTAGAATCTGATGTTTGTACCAAAAATGAACTCATATTAAGCGCTATTCTTACTCGGCACTTTCAATATATTTGTTGTTGTGTTGTATCTTTCGGCTTTTAGGAGTAAGTAATCACAAGGTAAGGTAATCTAACAGTGTAGTACCTCACAGGATGCTTTTTGTTTTTGTAACATATGTCAATCAATTGTACGATGACCTGCCAGTCACTGTGGACACGCCCTAACCTGCCCAGAACCACCCACGAGGTACTACACTTGGAGATTACCAGATGATATATAGCAGTACTTTTTACATTACACAGCCAGCTACATATAAGCTGTACAGCATATATGCTACAAATCGAACTCCCATCTCTCAGCAAACAGTGACACTGTAGCATTTTAATCATTAAAAAAGGAACCAAATTAAAAATAAGACAAAAAGATATAAAAAAAATCTGTGTTTCAATGACTACTCACTCACACTTTAGTTAAATAGTGAACTTGTAAAATAAACAAACAAATAAATCTAATACTATAAAGTAACAACAGGATCCAAAATCAAGATCACCAGGGCATGCACGAAATAACTTGATATAAAATGTATTAGCTTCGACAACAATACTGGTTAAGCGCTTTCATCTACTGGTAGTAGATTTCATCAGAACCAACATTAACAGTCATTACTCTCTTTTTATATGGCTTTACACTAATCACAAACTTAAAACATTTCCTACCCTATATATACTAATTAACCATTTAAAGTGCTCAGTGCATTGATTCCGGAACAACTACCCATCTAATATAACTTTAATAGCTTATACTAACCCCTTAAAGTTTTAACCTATTCAAAATCTCTTAATTAATAAACAATGCCTAACATTTATTAATTTACTAATAAAACAGACTTTAAGATATGTACATTCTTTAAAAAACACATTTGAAAAACACAATTAAAAAATTCATTATAAACTCATTTAAAAATGCATAAAAATGTATTACCCATCCTAATGTACTTTATACTTGATCCCCTTATATTCATAACACAATTTTACTGTGAACTATAACCATATAATATTCCTACTACTAAACACTCACCTATTGTTCTCTAATACTGGCTTAATAGAGATGGTGTCGTTGAGTCCAGGATATTCGGAGGCATTAAGTTTAATTTGCCATCTTGTCTCCCTCTCTCTCAATAATAATTTTATATTCCCTCCCCTGGGGTTAGGCTTAATACATTCCAAAATCGCAAAATTAAATGTATTACATACCCTATTTCCATTCAGATGTCTCCAAAGGGCATTTTTTGTATCCTCCCTTTTTATCTTATAATAATGCTCATACATTCTATTTCTCAGATATCTGACTGTCATCCCTACATAATAAAAGGACATTTTGTACACTTCGCTAAATAGACCACGTGGGACGTCCTACAATTACCCTTTCTAAATTTTATTTTTGTGTTGTGAACATCTTCCAATGTAATTTTCGGTACTGACATAATGTATTTACACTGATTACAACATCCACATCTAGTTGTATGTGTATCCTGCTGTCCATATTTGGAATTGTTTTTCTTCCCTAGTCTCATCTTGAGATTGTTCCCATTCCTATATACGAATTTGGGTGCATCCCCCACTATCTTATATACACTCTCCTCAGTTTTTAAGATATTCCAATTCTTCTGTATTATATTTTTGATGCCTTTTGCTTCCGGTGCATATTGTACTATACATGCTCTGGTATATTCATTCATTTCCAAGGATCTTTTTTGTCCATTTATAACCCCATATGCTTCTCCTAGTATGGGCTTGTATTTTTTCCCCCATTCTTTCTTTACATATTCCGTAATATCCAGAATCATCTCCTTAGGGTATCCCCTAACTTCAAACATTTTACCTATATTATCCATCTCCAATACCATATCCAAATACTGTGATGTCATTCTTGCCGCTCTTATACATTGCCCTTTTACTATACTCCTTTTCTGGTGTATGGGGTGACAGCTGGTAAACTCTAAATAATCATTACTAAAGGTTTCTTTCCTATATATGTTAGATTTGAATGTACCCTTCTCTATAGTAACTTTAGTGTCTAAAAATGATATACTACTCTTATTTATACTAAATGTGAACCTTAGGTATTCACATCTAGTATTGAGATAATTTATAAATTCTTTGATGCTGCTTACATTACCCCTCCACACTAAAAATGCATCATCCAAAAATCTAAGATAGCATATAATATTTTCCTTCCATTTACTTTCTAAAATATATTCATTTTCCCAATCTAGAAGGAACAAATTTGCAAACATGGGGGCACAAGCTGCCCTCATTGCTACTTCTTTACTTTGCCTGTAATATTCTCCTTGGAAAATTATATAATTGTGGGACAAAACTATTTCCATGAATTCCAAAATTAACATTATTTTCTCCCATTCCAAGTCACTATATTTTTGTATACTATGCTGAAATCTAGTTAATCCTTCTTCTAAAGGAATGCTGGAAAACAGATCAACAACATCTATGGTCACTAATATACTTTCGTTGGTGATGTATCCATTATCTAACCTTCCTAGGAAATCCCAAGAATCTTTCACAATATGACTGACCTTATTGTATACAGGTTTTAACCATCTATCCACTACTTTGCCAAACGGAAAAGTTTTGGATTTGCTACCCGAAGTGATGGGTTGGAAAGGGGGATCCGCTAGGTCTTTATGCACTTTTGGGATTCCTACTATAGTGCTAACAATGGGAGAATCCTCCTTTAGGAATTCATACAAATTTGTACTAATTCTTTTATCTAATAACATTTCTTCTAATATTAAGTCCACTTTGTGAAGTCCAATGTTGACTTCATTAATGGATGTCACCTCATAGTTACCTGAATTAAATAATATACTATTAATTTTATTATTGTATTCATCAGCATCATACATAACAACACCCCCTCCCTTATCGGGTTTCATTATTCTTATATTATTGCTGGCCTGTATTTGTCTAAGTGATTCATATTCTTTAAAATGTAAATTATAATGATGTTTTCTTCCTTTGTTCATGTATTCATATAACTCCTTAATTACAACCTTTTCAAATATAGCCAACGTGCTGTTCATAGGGGGGGTAAAGGTACTTCTCTTCTTGAATTCATCCATCTCGCCCACTTTGTTCCCCTTAAAATATATGGCTAAGTTAAGCTTCCTTAAATATTTTTTGAAATCTATGATGTGATCCACTATATTACCATTGTCATTGGGTACATATTTCATTCCTTTAGATAAAAGTATGAAGAAATCTTTACTTAATTCTGTCTGTGTATAATTATAAATACCAAAATCTCCCAAACTATAGTGCACATCACTGTGTTTTATAATTTTATCTCATCTTCCTAACTGTTCTTTCACTTGTTGTTCCTTGTCCTTCCCCAATTGTTTCCTTGCCACCTGTATTGTCTCCTGTTCCACTCGTTGTGGTAGTTTCCCCACTTTCTGTTTCCCCCTAAAAAATCTTTTGAATAGCCATCCCTTCCATTTCTTTCACTATAGTATCTATCAAACCTTTCTTCATTCATACCATTTGTCGTTTCGGTTCTCATACCATTATTAGCATTTCCCATATTGGTACCTAATTTATAGGCTTCATCCCTTTCATACTGCTGTATATCCCTCCTCAATTTTTTACATTTCCGGTCATACTGTTTATTAATTTGATTTTCTACCCAAGTAAATTGTGCATTAAAACACATTTCAAATTCATCAAATAACAAATCACTAGTAATCATTTGATCCAGCTGTTCAATTTCAGACAAAAGACCACAAATCTTTGTATCATTACATGATATTATAAATTTCATAAATGTAAAACCAAAATCATTGAACATTTTAGTACATTTTTTTACATTCTCATCATCCATTTTGATTCCCATCGGCCATTTATAAAACCTTAGGCCCATAGGTACAATATTAGAATCTAAGCATTTCTTTACATATGTATTGTCCAATTGGACACTTTTTAAAACTTTTAGTTTCTTGCCAAACTCGTAAATATAGTCCTTCAATGTCCTATTTTCCTCTTTGTGATTGTCATTCTCTTACATTCTCTTATTTTTTCTTTATTTCCATCATATTAGATGGGTAGTTGTTCTGGAATCAATGCACAGAGCACTTTAAATGGTTAATTAGTACATATAGGGTAGGAAATATTTTAAGTTTGTGATTGGTGTAAAGCCATATAAAAAGAGAGTAATGGCTGTTAATGTTGGTTCTGATGAAATCTACTACCAGTAGATGAAAGCGCTTAACCAGTATTGTTGTCGAAGCTAATAAATTTTATATCAAGTTATTTCGTGCGTGCCCTGGTGTTCAGTGCAACTTGGTGACTGTGACTGATTTTGGATCCTGTTGTTACTTGTGGCCTGTCCAGTCATATTTCATTATAATACTACAAAGAACTACTTTCTTTAGACATAAAATACTGCAACAGAAAAACAGTATACATATATGTATATATCTACACGCACACATACACACACACACACACACATGCATCCTCAACATGTACACACTATAGGAGCACAAATCAGTGATTTGTCAGTTTCACAATATCTCTACAGTAAAACGTTACACATACCTGTAATAACCAGCTGCCATTAAGTAAACATGTGCTGTAGTTGTAGTCTTCTTCTGCAAAGAGTATGCCTTTCAAATAATCACCTCAAAAACTTACACTGTACCCATGGAACAGAACATGGCAATTATCCATAGCATATAGCACAACAGGATCATTGGGCCTTTCACAAAACCCACTAAACCCAGTCTTTAAATAATGAGAAATAATATAAAAATTGTCCTAAAGTTTATTCAAACTTTTCACTCTAGTTGTGGGTTCTCACCTAAGCCAAAGATCTACTAAGAAGTTTAAAACATGTCTCACCTCCTACAAAGCCACACTCCACCAGTAATAGCTTCTGCAGCTTCTGCAACCATTCTCATACACTGACATTACAATCTCTTTAATGTGAAAGATTGATAGCATGGGAACCTCTCAGGTATGCAAAATGTTCCTCTGTCTCCACTGTCCCATCAAGGCAAATGAGGAACATTGTTGCCTGTTTAACCACCTCATCAAGCTGAATGGGACCTTCTCATCTCATTTCACACCTACTGAGCAATTCTTGTTACTACTAAAGAGGATTGTTTTAACTGGAGCTTCAAGTGATTAAGCTCTAACAAACAGTTAAGAATGATAAAGCCCGACTCATAAAAGATGACTATGGCTTTTCTGTTCATATAGTGCAACATTTTATGGCAATGTTATCATTATTTTTATACATTTAACTTGATATATAAGTAATTATAAAATGTTAGTCAAAACATAATACGTGATAACATATATTACACACATTTTGAATTTTGTGTGAAGCTTGAGATTAAAACTATGAACGTTTTAAGTGATTCCAGATATGATCACTGGATGCCCAGGCTGACTGTCATCTTCAACAACAATTTAAAAACAAGGATCCAGGCAGGTAACTGCATGTTCACTGTCAACATATCCAATAATAGTAACAAGAATCTGTCCTTCGCAACTGCCATATTCTGAACCAGCATTTCTGAGTATTGTACTTGTCACTTAGTATCCGGAGTAAAATGATATATACTGATTTAGGTGGTCACTATTGGTCGGCATTACAAAGACACCTATTTTTTTCATGGCCTTACTTATAAGACTAATCATGGACCTGGCAAATTAATGACATAGGAATCACTGGACAGACACAATTTTGCTTTGTCAAGGGCAGGTCATGTCTACTGAAACTGGCATATTTCTTTGAGAAAGTCACTAAGGCCATGGATGAGGGTAAAATGGTACATGGCACTTATCTCAACCTGGCCAAGGCATGTGACACAATTCCCCACTCGAGTATTATAAATATTTTATTTATTTATTGCATTTGTTTACTGGGAAAGTCCACTGGGCCTAGGGGAGCCCATTTTCAGTGGAGGCATGGGCAGAAAAGCTCTGCATACAAATTATACAGAAAATACAATTTCAGTTACATAAACAGCTAGAAGGCAATGCAGTAAATAAATAGGCATGGATTTTAAAATATAGCAATATAATGCAAATGCAATAAACTCACAAATCAGGGCATAAATCCCTATGTCACCAGATGGGTAGCCAATGTATAGGACGCATGTAGTTAAAGTGAGTGACTCCAGATCTAGCAAAAGGCCAGTTACTAATAGTGTGCCACAGGGATCAGTACTGGGACCACTCCTGTTTGGAACATACTTCTGTGAAGTCAAAGCTAATGTGGAAGGCCTCTGGATGACAAAGCTTGCCAATGACTGCAAGCTGACAGCAATCATTCAATTCCCCCATGATGTAGATGTCCTTCAGAAGGGTCTAGATCAGACAAATGAATGGCACCAGAACCATGGCCTAAAACTAAACGTGAAAAAATGCATTATCATTCCCTTTAGGGAGTCAAATGTCCCATGCAAATTACAACATCAATAGCACACTCTAAGAATAGACTTTTTATTTTTATTTTATTTTAAGTTTGATGACCGGGGAAGTCCACTGGGCCCTAAAGAGCCCGTTTTCAGTGGAGGCCCAGGGAAAAAAGCTTCACAAAATGACATGTTAGAAAAACATAATTAATGAGAAATATACAGTAAGTTACCATATAAAACATATTGCACTTTGTAAGTCAGGTATACATTGAGCATTGATTTTAACAAGTATACTGGTATTTGAAACATCAGTACATCAGTAGTAGGGAGAAGATCTGTCCCTAGTATGGGAGAGATCATCTCAGGTCATGGTATAAGTGTTAGTAATGATAATTGGTACTGATTATGGTGGAGGGTAGAAAGAGAGGGGGGGTTGGAGAGGAGGTTATGTTGGAGCATGACAAGGGCATTCCCATTTGGAAGACAGATTACAGTATAAGTGAAATTTGAAATTGTTATGGTTAGGTAGGTTGCGTATGTGGGAGGGGAGATAGTTCCATTGTTTATCCATGAAGCATGATAGTAGTAGCTGGCCAGGAGGGTGTGATGGTTTGTGGACTTGTATGAGATTTTAGTTTTCAGATCTGACTTAGAGATGAGTGATCTAGGTGCAACCCCTGCAAATTACATCAGTAGCACACCCCTAAAAAATGAATCAGAGGTGAGTCATCTAGGTGCACGGATAAATAGTAGCCTGAACATTGCCTGTTGTCCTTAGTGGTGTAGAAGTCCTTCTACGTAGTTAAACTTATAAGTAAAGGTATGGCATCCAGACCCAAGGAAATTGTAGTTCCACTATACTCAGTCCTTGTTATACTAATAGTCAAGTACAGTGTGGAATTTGGCATGTACTTGACTAAGCACTTACAGCAGCTGGAGCAACCTCAAAGGTTCCTCATAAAGAAAATTTAAGCTTATAAACCACATGTCTTATGTAGATTAAGGGGTGAACTATGCCTGACCCACAAGGCACTAGCAAATGCAGCCTTGATGGAGCTGCTACACATCCGCAAGTCAAAGTGAGTCCTCTGATCTAGGGATCTATACTTAGTGAAGCAAACAAAACATGATGGAGAGACAGATGTGTCTCAGAGATTGTCCTTCCTTTGGAACAGTCTCATGTTAAGCAGAGCCTTTCACTGGCACTGTTAAAATGCAGTCTGGATCAATGGATGGGGAATCACAAATTCACTCCATGTAGTAGTGCCTATGTCATTTATAGACTAGGGCAATCTAAGATACTGAAGGCATAGGCACAAACCCATGCCATCCTCTTACCTGTAAGGGACATATATTAGTAAAATCAGGTTATGCTTTTTTTTTCCCATTTAAGCTGCTCTACATGCATTCTGCACAGCCAAAAATGGCAAATCAGGTTTCTGGCCTCAGCAATTTTATTTATGTATTCATTTATTTATTTTGCAATTTTATGTTTATCTGCTGACTAAGATTTGGCTCTTCTGTCATTCTGCCCAGAGTTGTCGACTAACTTGGCTGGTATTCCCTTAAACAAACTGGATGAAAGAAATAAAAACACAACTATATTAACGATAATAAGCTGCCCATCCCTTCTTGAAATACGAAGACCACCTTTAATGTTTAAAATTCAAACCATAAAGTTACCACTTTTGTCTTGCTCTCATAAGCAAGACTTTAGCACTTTTGTCTTGCTCTTTTATTTGAAAACTATTTATTGATCTTGCTCAGCAGCATTTGGCAACCCCTCCTTGCTTAGCTGTGCCTAGCTGAGTGCAAACAGGCACTGCTGAGCTCCAATCTGCTTTAACATAGTGTGACACACTTCCTTTTGATGTCTGCTACTTGTTCTACCACTGCCTACATGGGCCTAGCCCTACCACGGGTTATATCTGCGGACACTGTAGCCATTTTTGCTATTCAGTAACCCCATCTCATTTACATACAGCTAACTGAGTATACTCTGAATACTTCACTATTCCAGGGCCTGCCTCCATAGCAACCACTGACACCTGCCATTGTAATACTCTGCATGCTGGGTATGTACCTCTCAAGACACCTGCAACAACTGGAAAGGCCACAGAAATACCTCACTAAAAGAATCACAGGCCTAAAGCAGATGTCCTATGCTGACCGCCTTAAAAAACTCCAGCTATACTCTGTCGCATATCATCTACTCAGAGGCGATCTCTGCTTAACATACAAGGCCATGTCAAACCCAGAGCTGTTGGACATGCTACACTTAAAGAAATCCCAATCCCTCAAGAGCCACATGCTCCAGAGATCCAAACCTTGTCATCACAATAAACAAAACATGCTGGAGGGATATGTTCCTGACCCAGAGACTGCCCAGACTCTGGAATAGACTGCCCACATGTCAAGCAGTTCCAGCATTCTAGAACAGCGCATCTCGTCCCCCACAAGGGGAGATAACATTCTGGACTTGGTTCTCACCAACATGGGTCACCACTGCACCACTCCTATAGTATGTTCTTCCCTGATGAGATCAGAACATCGGTCTGTCTCATTTGAAGTTTCTATCCCATCCAACCCCCCAGCCATAATCAAGCTAAAAAACTTCTCAAAAACTGACTACATCCTACTAAGGGAAGGTATCTGTAGCTTTACACCACCACTTCCCTCAGAGGATGCAGACAACTATGCTGAAAAGTATACCAACACAGCATACATGCACCTGCACAACTGCATGGACTGAGCCATACCCAATAGAACTAAAACCTGCTCCTCAAGGAAACGCAAACCTGTTTAGTGGACATCCTCTGTCAACAGGCTTTACAACAAAAGGAAGAAACTGTTGTCCAAGGGTAAAAAGGAACAAATTCCAAACTGGAAAAACTCCCTCCTTAGCCTCAACAAGCAAATTAGATCACTAGTGAAAACCTCCAAGGCCAGTTATGAATTGAAATCAACCTCCATAACAAAGGGAAACCATAAATTCTTCAGCTACGTCAGGAACCTCCATGGCAAAGCCCAGGTTTGTTCTGAATTAATACTTAACAGTATCACTTACACTGATCCTGTTAATTTAGCAAACCTGTAGCAGATAGATTCTGTGCAAACTTAACCCTCCTCCTGTCCCCCCAAAGGTCCTTTCAACATCCCTGATACTTGTTCTGCACTTAGGTGTTACTGGGCCTATCCAAGGCAAAGAGCACAGCTTCCATGGGACCTGGTAGTATCACAGGATGTATTCTCCATCATCTCCAGCAAAAACTGGCTTCACCATTGAGCACACTATTCAACCATAGCCTAAGTACAAGCTTCATTCCAGCAGAGTGAAGAACTGCCATTGTCATCCCCTTGCACAAAGGTGGTGCCAATACTGACCCTGGAAACTATTGCCCATTAGCTTGACATGTCTGATCTGTAAAGCCATGGAGCATATTATTATGGATGTCATAAACAAGGACATAGGCAATCTCCAAGTACTGGACGCCACCCAGTTCGGATTCGTCAAGGGCAGATCTTGCCTTCTGAACCTGGTTGACTTCTTTGAGACTGTCTTCAAGGTCCTGGATGAGGGAAAGTCAGTACATACAGCTTACCTTGGCCTGGCCAAGGCCTATGACACAATCCCCCACTCAAGTATCATTGAAAATTTCCTCAACAACGAAAAAAATCACTTAAACTAGTAAACAAAAACAAAAACGAGTGGACTGCTGAAAACGGACTCTTTATTCACACTTTATTTATTATTTATTTATTTATCATTTGTTGACCGGGAAAGTCCGACTAGGTTCCACAGAGCCTGTTTTCAGCGGAGGCCCGGGGAGAAATGCTCCAGATGCATGTCTTTGGAACTTGGTAAGCGCTTTCACTGACTATAATATGCCAGCTTCCTCAGACCAGCAAACACAGTTAGAATCCATAAAGAAGTTTCAATGAAAACTTTAAATACTAATTAATTGCTTACATCTTAATTGGCCATGTGACCAACTACTTTTAAAACCTTTTAAAAACATTGTCTTAAAGCAAGCAAACACTGCTGAACCTAAATATTGCGTTTCATTCACATACACCAAACTTATTGGTGAACAAATATTAAAACTATATTATACAATACACAAAAAACACTAAATATGCATTTAACCATTAAATATACAATTTTGCAATTGTTAGCTGTGTAATTAACACTAAAATTGCAGGGACTTATGCCTATTCTACCAACTACTCATTTAAACAACCACTCTCATTAAAATATTCTCAAAAATTATTGTTTTTGTTTTTGATCATTGAAAAGCTAATGCAACTTGGTTTAAATCACTGTCTCATCAGGTGAGTGGTCAACTGGCTCACCGACAGGACCCTCAAAGTCAAAATAGGCACCTCCACCTCTGATAGCAGACCCGGCACTAGTGGATTTCCCCAGGGATCTGTCCTGATACCCCTGCTGTTTGGCATCTATTTCTCAGAGGTCCAGCCAAAGACAAAAGGCATATGGCTGACCAAGTTTGCTGACGACTGTAAGTTGGGTACTGTCATTGACTCCTCAAATGATGTTAACATACTGCAAGAGGGTCTCACAGCAACTAATGACTGGTGTCAAAGTCATGGCCTGAAGCTAAATACAAAAAATGTATCATCATAACATTCGGCCAAAACATGACCCCTGCTGATTACCACATCAACGGCAACCCCTAAGCACACAACCTATGATGAGAGGCACTCAGGTTGATAACAACCTCACATTCGACCATCATATAGCAGCAGTGATCAGAAAAGCCTTTTTCTTGGTTCATCTCATAAGTGAAGGGATTTTATCCAGAAAAAGGAGGTTATTTTCTCTGTATACTCTTCCCTCATTAGACCAATAATTGAGCATAAAGCCCCTTTTGGGATGTACCCCTCCAAACATCTATACTAACTGGAAAGGACTCTGAAATACCTCACAAAGAGAATCCATGGCCTCCGATACCTGTCCTATGCAGACAGACTCAAATCACTATCACTTTACTCAGTATCATACAGGTTGCTCAGAGGTGATCTGTGTCTCACCTACAAGGCAGTCTCAGACTCTGCCCTACTAGAGATGCTCCATATCAGTAAGTCTAACTCCTCACACACTACGTGCTCAAAAGGACTGAATCTAATATGTGACATAAAAAAAAAACGGCTGGAGAGACAGGTTTGTCTCCCAGAGGCTACTCCATTTCTGTAATAGACTTCCCATACATGTCAAACAGAGCACCTCTTGAACCACTTCAAACACAACCATGATGAGTGGATGGGAAACCGCAAATTTCTCCCAGGGGTTTTACCTGTGTCCCTCACTGACAGGGGTGACAGGTGCTGACTAAGGTTTGGTTTTGGGGATAAACTATTGGCTAGGCTTCTAAGGGCCCCAGTGCCATTAGCCTAGTAACCTCCTATGATCCTATGAAATTTCCAAACTAAGTATACATCCCTACTAACTCTCATGATTACTGGCTGGCTCACTGAAAGGACCGAATAAGTCAGGATTGGTGAAACCACTTCCACCAAGAGACTGGTCAACAGTGGAGTACCCCAGGGCTCCATGCTGGGCCTGCTCCCAATTGGCATCTACTTTCTGGTAGTCAAGGTTAATGTCAAAGTCCTTTGGCTCACTGAGTTCACAGACAACTGTACACTGCGAGCTGTCATAAAATCCCCCATGATAAAACATTTTGCAAGAGGGTCTAACAGAAAAATGACTGGTGCCAAAGCCACAATTTAAAACTCAACATAAAGAAATGCACTATAATTTCATTTGGAAAACTATCTACACATTTTAATTACTCCATCAATAAAAACACTCCTAATAGTCGATCAGGTAGTCATGGATCTGGGAACATATATAGACAGTAATCTGGTCTTTGACCAACATACAGCAAAGATACTAAGAAAATCTTTCTTGGTTACCCAACCTATTGTTAAGGATATGGCATCCAGGTCCAGGAAAATTATAGTACCATGCAACTCAGCCCTTATCAGACCCATCATTGGGTACAATGCCCCCTTTGGCATGTAAGTAACCAGACACTTACAACAGTTGGAAAGCCCACAAAAATTCCTCATCAGGAGAATCCAGGGCATGAATACTCTGTCATACACAGATTGCCTATAGGCACTATCTCTATCCTACATGCTCCTGCCTGGCTTATAAGGTATCCTCAGAACCAGCACTGATGAGTCTTTCATGCATCTGGAAAACAAACAGCACTAGAAACACTAGATTCAAAGATTTGAACTTCAGTTATGACACAAATAGACATGCTGGAGGAACAGATCTGTGACACAAAGGATCCACATGTTATGGAACAGGCTCCCCATTCACGTGAAGCAGAGTTCATCCCTGACCCCTTTCATATAAAAGTTTGTCCATTGGATAGGAAATCAAAAATTCACCCCGGTCTGACTCACATGTCTCGGATGGACAGAGGCCATCAGTAAATATAACGTTCTTCAGTTAACATTCCCCCCACTACTCTCTTATCTACCACCTTACTGACATACACCCTACTCCTAATAGATCCCCAAGATACTCAGGGGTAAATCTGGGTTGGGGTGTATTGCTAGGTTTATAAAGGCCCTAGTGGTTGTTAGCCTAGTAACAAGCTATGAACCAATACAACAGCCTTCCAAGTTTACACGAGCATAACTCTCAGTCATTGCCCAGTCACCAGTGCACGCACACTTGCTATGTATACCTCCCCTTGGACAGACAGATGGACACACACACACACACACACACTAACTGATGAGGCCAAAATATTGTTGCTTGGAAATCAACTCTTTGTTAGCTGGATATTCACCTAGGGCTACAGTAGTGTTAGAGTAGTAGATATAACTCTTTATAACACTTTATAGATGGTAGGAAAAGCAAATGTATGACATGGGTGTTGATCTCGAAAGTTTAGTCTAAGGGAAAAAAAAAAACATACTGACCCATGACCTGCTCTCACCTTCCAAATGCCTACCCTCCCGCCAAATAACGGTACATAAATGGAAGCAAAGAAGCCACCAGCATTTGGGAAATGATTATAATCCCTGACATCATCATCAGGTGTACTCGTATGCAGTTATATCCACAATAACATAGTAATAACAGCTTATTTGTGGAGTTAGACACACAAATTACACCAGCAAATGGAAGCAGAAAACAGTTCAGTCTTCCAGTGCCTAGGTTGATTGACTCCTGGCTGCTCTGTATTATGTAAAGAAAGCATCTGAGAAAATTTGAAATCCTAAGTATTTCACTGTGACACCTTTACATAACTAGGTTATATAACAGTGTACTACCTTGCGGGCGGTACTGCGCAGCTTGGGGCGTGGTATACTTTGATTGACAGGTAACCTGCTATAGCGCCGCCCCTCGCTGGCGCTACTACGACAAAATACAGTGGAATTTTTATTAGTTTATTTTATTTCATTTTATTTTATTTTCATCAGAACGTGGAATATATCGGATATACATTGGAATTTTTCTTATTTTATTACTTTACTGTATATTACTTTGTGACGGACAGAACTGTTTTGGATCTTAGGAAACTCTCGTTAGTACGAGGAATATATCGGATATACACTGGAATTTTTATAATTTTCTTACTTTACATATTAGTTTGTGACTAACAGAGGTGCTTTTGCTGTCATTACACTGTCATTACTACGACGAATATCTCGGATTACATTGGTGTTTGATACATTGGACTGTAAACTGTCACTTTGATACCTTTGATAACTTTTTACTTTAGCTCATACTGTCATGCATCATATGAATATACCATAGCAATACTTTCATACTTTAATGCATATACACTGTTATATGGCTGTGAATGACATTTGCTATAACCGTGGAATGAGAGGAAAGACGTTTTTTTTTTTGTAGTTAGCGACTTTATTTATAAGGGAATAGACTGTCAATACATTGTCAATAACATCGCTGTGAATGACAGAGAACACATTTACTATATTTGTAACGTTACTAGTAACGTAGTAAGGTAGAAAGTTTAAACACACTTTAAACAAATTTTACATTTTAAACAAACTGTGTTTGCGGGTTAGTGGGGGGGATGCTGTAATGATGGTGCAGTATGATTTTAGCATTATTCCGCAGGTTTCAGCAAAGTTACACATGCAGTACACTAGTAAAGTATGCAGTTTTACTTATACATTACATGGCATGTGTGTAAGCTGTAGCTATAACATAGATGGCATGTAGGCATGTAAGGTGTTTAACAGTCAATGGTTATTGCATTATTATGACTACTTTACTATGTTTTCCAGTAATGTTTTCGGTTGTCGGTAGACGGCATGTACATTATCCCACAGCTTTCGGCAAAGTTACACATGCAGTACACTAGTAAAGTCTGCTGGTTTTAGGTATACATTGGGTGGCATGTACGTAAGCTGGAGCTATAAAATAGATGGCATGAGTATGCTGGTTTTACTTATACATTAGGTTTTCCAGTAATGATTTCGGTTCTACATGCCAGTGTAGTGCCTCGCGGCATAGATGGCATGTACGTGTTTAACAGTAAGTGGTCTTTGGTAGTAGTATTTCACGCAGATGTATGCCTACTTTATATATTATATATTTATTATAAATAGCGTATAGCGTTTTCCTCCTGTTTTTGGTTACTGTCTTGTGTTTGACAGTCACAGTAGTTATGGGCGGTTACGGGCGGTCAGGGGTGGGGTTTGCTACTGCGCATCCTGCGAGGCAGTACACTGGTATATCGCCCATAACTAATCTGATTACATTTTTTAAGATTATGCAACTTGGTACCTTTAAGTGTCCCATTGTACAGCTTGCATGAACCTCATCAAAAAGCTACAGCTAAACTCCTTCTTGTCTATTACCCTTAAACAAGATAGGTGTAGTATGATAGATTCTATGCAGACACACACACTTGACTAAGAAAATACCTAGCTAATTCCCACCTCTTAGAAAACAAACTGAACCACTATATCAAATTAAAATAAAACATTGAGCTGAAGTAAAACGAAGACAAAAGTTGACAAAAAAAATCTGTTCTCATATGAAAAACAGTCCAAAATAGTAAACTTGCAAAACAAACAAATAAAACTAATACTATACAACACTACATTCCTTATTCATAAAACACTGCAAAAGAAATTCACTAAATGTATAATTTATAGCTATGTATCCTGAACACATACAGACAATATAGGAACTGAAAGCAGTCAATCATCGTAGTTTGACAACCTCTCAAAAATAACAAGTTATACATACCTATAATAACCAGATGCCATCAGGTATACATATGACTTGGTAGTTTTTTCTTCTACAGAACTCTCCTCAAAAAACACAGCTCACCACTCATATAACAAAACATATTAATTTTCCTTGGCACATACCTCAACTGGACCATTGTGCCTTTCAAAAAACTCATTTCAGCCCAATCTTAAAATAACAAGAAACAATATGAAAAAAAATGAAAAAAAACTGCACTAAACCTTTCACTCTGTGTTTTTCTCAACAGAGCTAAAAATTCTTTAGTAAATTCAAAACATGCCTTACCTCCTACAACACCATACCCCGCTTCTCATACAGTGGAATTATAATCCACTCAGTGTGAAGCACTTACAGAATGGGACTCTGTCAGTCTCACATATGCAGAATGAACTTCTGTCTCCAGTACCCCATTAAGCTGAATGGGAATATTTTATCCTCCTTTCACAGTCTCATCAAGCTGAATGGGGACCTTTTCACCCCAATTCACACCTTCTGTGAAATTCTTGTTGACAACAGTTTTTTTTAACTGAAGCTTCAAACAATTAATGAACCATAGCACGCACTTAATGATGAAAGCGAGCTTATAGTAAAGTATTTCAAAAATTGGCACATTATGACTTTCCTCGTCATGCAGTGCAACACATTTTGTAAAGATGCTATCACTTTTCATATAGACTTTAGTGTGCAAGTAACTATAAAATGCTACTCACAATGTAGACAGTAACATAAATTACAGGAGTTATGAATGTTATGTAAAGACTGAAATGAAAACTAACATTCTGAAGTGATTCTGAGTATGAACACTGATTGTATAGGTTGTCTGCCAATCCAACAATAATTTGCAGACAAGCATATTTCCTTAGGAACCAAGCATGTGATTATATACCAAGTGTAGTTTAGTAACAAATGACAACTAGAAACAAGAATAAAATCATTAGACTTTACTTTCTATAATATTCTGAGCCAGCATTTATGAGTAATGCAGTTGTTCCTTAGTAGCTTGAATAAAATGATGCATACTGATTCAGAGGTCATTATTAGTCTGTATTACAAAGACACCTAAATCAGGAGAGTTTGTATCATAAAATGTATAGTTAGTCAGGCAAATTTAAGGAGAGCCAATCAACTAACTAATGTGTGAGATATTAATGCTCAAAGACTAGAAATGTTTCATGTCCATGGTGTAATTAGGGCCAGACACAAATGAAGTGACACACTAGGCAAAGGGTTACATGTGACCCTTGCTTCTCATTCACCCCTGAATACATGCCTTGGTGCCCTCAACCCCCTATCATGGTCTCCCCACATCAGCCACACTTTTTCATTCTTTTCTCACATTTTTTATTATTTAGCTTTTTCCCTGGATTCCTAGTGTTTTTTCCTAGCCTTCCAAGAGATTCACTGGTTGCCTAAGAACTGCTTCTTAGAAGTTAGCTTAGGATCAGTGTTACTGCTCTGCTATTGGTGAGATGTGGAGCAAAGGGACATTGGTTCTGTGACTGTAAATGGTTGGGCACTGTGTATGGAATTTCTGTGATTGGTCTAGTTGTCATTTTGGTGGCAGTATGTTCAGTTTTAATGCTGGACCTTTGCAAAGCTTGGCTTTATGTTGTGCCAATCTGCTGTGTGCCATCTAGGGTGTCTACCAAGAGAAGTCTATAAGAGTTGTACTGACCCCAGGAACATTCCTGGCAATACTGCTTATTGCAGGTAAGCCTGTGAGCTGCTGCACAGGAGCCAGTCTGGAATTTGTGCTTCTGTTTTGCTTTTTTTTTAACAGAAGGAGCAAAGTGTCATTGATTCCCAGCTGTGCCTAGCTGAAATGAGACCAGCATTAGTTGCCAGGTAGTAGTCAAGAGGAGAATCACCACTATTCACCATTATTGGTGGACCTAATTCTGCCTTTTCACTAAGTACTGATAAGTTAGCCATCTAACTTAACTTCAGAATATCAGACTTAATACCTCATACATAACTCTTCACCATCTACTATTATAGTCTTAAACCAACCTCTGAGTGCCATAACAAGCCCTAACTCCACCCTCTGGTAATATGACCCAGCAGTCTGATCTTACCCCATCTGTGGCCATATTAGGTGTTCTTAGGCAGTGTAGAAACTACCTTAGGCTTACAGACTCTTCACTTCTTCTGCTAATTAATGGTATGACCTGTGATCAGTTTCCATATGCCTTAAATATTTATATATATATCTCTTGCATCAACCCAGTATCAGTAATCATAATACTATCACAACACTGCATCAGTCAGAATGCACCATTAATTTACACTGCAGCTGTAAAGAAAAATTTTCTAAACCCTCTGCTAGTGCGCCGCAATACCTACTCCTTCTCCACTCACACACAATGCAGATCACTCACCAAATAGTCATCAGAAAGCCCACAAGGTCCACCAAGTCTGCTTTCACACAAAGCAATGTTTTAATCATATCTGACTCTATGATTAAGCAAGCTGACTCCACAATCACCAAACAAGATAAGAATAGGATGGCTGTAAGCTGTTTGACCAGTGCCAGTATCAGTGATGTCACAAGGGCCATAAGGGTTTTTTAAACCAGACAAATATAACTACAGTCTAGTGATGGTCTATATGTGAGTGAATGACGTGATGTAGAGAGACATGATGGCAGACACAATGGAACTTACTATGCATGTGCTAGAGGCAGAAAAGACACTGGTCTTCAGTAGTATCTTGTCATCACCAGGAACGACACCTAGATAAGTCAATTGGCCTTAACAATTAACTAAGTAGTTGGTATAATTTTAACCGGGTCTGGTATGTCTCTACCCGTGATTATATGGTAGATGAAAACGTCCTGCTTCACCAAGGTTGGCTTACACCTCTTGCACCACAGCTTCCAAATACTAGGTAAAGTCTTTGCTGCCTCCATAATGCCTTTTTTAAGTAGAGTTCCCTTACTTGACATTCCTACATAGCAAGATCAAACTCAAATTCAGACAACATCATGGTGGCACTACTCAATGCTATGGCTCTAAGCAGAAAGATGGCTAAACCCAAGGCCTTCTTACATCTTAAATGCATCCATATTTGAGTAGACACAAAGATATGGTTTAAGTGAAGTGACAGCTGCAAGGGGGGGAGCAGCTGAAGACCAAAGTATCTGCTTCATTTGGCATCTCTGGTCAGATGACTAGAGATTACTTAGTAATTTTTGCATATGTTGCTGAAGGACTAATAAAGCAGGTAGTAAATAATTTTTATGAAAATGATCACTGTACTGCTATAGAATGACATATTCTAATAGCAGCAGGCTATTTATATGACAGCTCAGTGCCATTGTCAGAATGTGTTTAGGTATCGCCCTGTATTTATTAAGAGAAATGTAGGCACTTATAAGTGCCAACTTATTAGAATAAATAGTTTTGGGAAAGTTATAAAACATTAAAACAAAAAAGATACACAATTTGTATTGGAAGCAAAATAAATGAATAGAAGCAGTTAGTTTATAAAGTGTGGAGGAAAGAGGTTTAAAGGATAGGGAAAATTTTCTTATACCTTCAGGAAATCTAAATAATGTTAGTAGAAAGCACATATGAAAGGCACATGTGAGTATCATGATATTTTGATGATACAAAGTATGCCTCTTGGGGGTGGGTTACAAGAAAGTCTTCACTGAAAGTGTGATGAATATACAAATCTGTGATCTTTGTCTATTGATACTTGTCTATTGGGTGGCGCAGTGGTGCAGTGGTTAACATTGTCGCCTCACAGCAAGAGGTTCTCCGGTCCGAATCTTGGCTGGGATACCTTCTGCGTTGAGTTTGCATGTTCTTTATGCATTTCCTCCCATTACTCCAATTTCCTCCCACATTCTAAAGATGTGTCTGGAGGCCTCTGCTGAAAACAGGCTCTGTGGAACCTACTCGGACTTTCCCGGTCAACAAATGTTCCTACTCAGCAAAGCTCCTCGTGGTCCAGCAGAGTGGTGCTAGCAGCAGAGAGGCAAAAAAGAGTGACTGCTTACCTTTTGGGCACACATGTTCAGACAGGATGGTGTGCATTTGTCTAGATCAGGGAAGAGAATTTTTGCAGCAGATATTTTGCAATATTTGACAAACACTAGCCAGGATTTTTGCCAGGTCAAAAATGTAACAGTTCACAGATAGCAACATTTGATGCATCTCTGATGGTTGTTAATGCTTGGAGCATTAATAATAAAGTTTTTTTATTAGAAAATTTGCTACGTTCCCACAAGATTGATGTTGTTATAGTTTGTGCAACGTGGTTAAAGAACAATGACTGGAAACCAATTCTGACAGGGTATAAATGTTTTTACTGTAACAGACATTCTAACAAAAAATCAGGTGGAGGTTTTATGTTAGAGATTAAAGATAGCTATGAGACTTGTGATTATTACATGTTCAGTGATGACATCAATACTATAGACTGTGCAACTGTGACAATAAAGACAACCCTGGAACATATAACAATTGTTGGAGTGTACAGGCCACCAAAATGAAGTGCAGATGACCTAGAGGAATTTATACATTTCTTACATGAAACACAGGAGGGAAGACTAATATTAGCTGGGGACTTAAATTTACCAGAAGCAGACTGGAATAATATTGATTCAACAACGTTAGTAAAGAAATTATTCAGAGTATATTCAAGAACAACAAATGCTTCAGATTGTAAAAAAAAACTAGCAGGGGACGGAATATATTGGATATTGTTTATGTTCCCAAAGAAATTACTGTAACTTCAAGTCAAGTTTTACCACCATTGATGTGCAGTGATCATGGGGATATTAAGGTTAATTTGTTGCTAAATAATTCTGCCAAATTGAAATCTAAGTCAATGCACAGAAGGTTAATGACAGATTATAGGGAAGCAAAACAGTTACTATATAAAACTAACTGGAGTGAGGTGTTCAGTGGAAAAACTGCAGATGGAATGTGGAAAGTTTTGAAATAGAAATTGCTTGAGTGCAAAAAGTAAAAAAAAATGTTTAAAATCAGGATCTAGGCACGCAACATCGGGGGGGGGGTATATTTCCATAAGAACAAGATACCTTATTAAGGTGAGAGACAAAAAATATAAGAAAAGGAAGAGAGGTCGAACTATAACTTTGAAAACTGAAATAAATGAGCTGGACAAACAGATTAAGCATAGTGTTATACAAGATCAAGAAAATTTTGAAGAAAATTTATATAAAGACATTGAGCATAATAGGAAACCTTTTTATAGATACATAAGATGTGGAATTGATAAACTATGTGCAGATTCTAAAATTTATTCTCAGACACATTAGATTATAGATATATTTACAAAATCTTATGCAAAACAGTTTGGCTCCACAAAAGGGGTGGTAAGTTGTCCTAGTGACATCCAGGTAACCCCAGATACTGGAATGAATCAAATTAGATTATATTGAAAAAGAACTGTGCAAACTGGATCCAAACAAAGCGCAGGGAGGAGACGGAATAAGTAACAATGACCTGAGAACACTTCAGCTAGAACTTACACTACCATTACATCTATTATTCACTAGGTCATATAAATATGGGGAGATTCCTCAAGATTGGAGACATGCACTTATTAAACCTGTCTTTAAGGGAAAGGGGAGTAGGACAAATCCAGAATCATATAGACCCTTAAGTCTACTTTCATGTTGTGGAAAAATAATGGAGAAGGTAATACTGGATAAGGTATTGTCAGAACTGGATAGGTTGGGACTTGAAACCATATATCAGCATGCATATGTTGAAAATAAATCTATTACCACCTGTAACATGATGTTCTATAGCAATATAATAGCTATGAATGAAAATTGTGCTGTGATGTGATTTATATAGATTTAATTTCAGCATTTGGCAGGGTCATACACAAACCACTGATCAATAAATTAGTACAATTAGGTATTGATGTACTGTTGATAAGATGGATAGCTGCATGGCTTACAAATAGGTCATGGCAAGTATCACACACCAAATGGACAGGTGAAATCCTTGGTTACAGCCAAGATGTCCCACGGGGCTCTGTCCTAGGCCCTTACTTGTTTAGATTATATTGTTCAGACCTTACTTTTTCATCTGAGGTGTTCTTCAGTCTATATGCTGATGACCTGAAATTGGGTAAACTGATTACAAGTGTTATAGATAAGGCATGTCTGCAAAATAATTTGACTAAATTGACCATTTGGGCACAAGAGAATAATGTGTTGATAAATATATCAAAAACTAAGCATATGAGATTTGGGAGACATAAACTGAAAGGTGAATATTTAGTACAGCACACAGTGATTGAAACTGTAGACTCATTTAAGGACCTGGGTATATGGGTAGATTTAGCTATGAGTTTTTCTACTCATATCAACCAATTTGCTAATGATAGTTATAGAATTATAGGTCCTATAAAAAGATTTATAAAGTGTAGGGTATCAAAGAAAACAAGCATGGATAAACTGGAAAGAGTACAGCGTAAATATACCAAGGGCATCCATGGATTTGAAAATCTAAGTTATTATGAAAGACTAAAATATCTGAACTTGTACAGTGTCTCCTACAGATATTTTAGAGGAGAACTTATTCAGGTATATAGGGCATTTAGGGACAACTACCTCTGGGAATGTTCGGGGTTATCAAAAAATACAAGAGAATCATCAGATAACCTATGTAGAAGATTCTATCGGAATGAGAAGTGTACTAACTGGTTCTCTGACAGAGTAGCTGATGATTGTAACAGACTACCAAATTACATTAAAGCAAGTACTAGTTTAGATATTTTTAAGAACAGCCTGGACATTTATTATGGGAACAAGTGTTTTGGTATATTGGCAAGCTAGAAGGGCTGAATGCCCGTGCTTGAAACATTTGTATGTATGTATGTATGTATGTATGTATGTATGTATGTATGTATCTGAATCCTGCAACCCAGAAAGACATGACCCTGAGAAGGAGTCAGGGAATACTCTTCAAAGTTTATCATGAACCCCAGGCTCCGAAGAAGTGAAATGGTAAAATGAAGATTTTGCAAAAGGATATCTGGAGAAGATGCCTGAATCAGCAGGTCATCCAAGTAAGGCAATATTTGGATCCCTTGAATCATGCAAAAAGCAATCACAGGAATGAGGAATTTGATGAACACCTTTGAGGCAGTAGAAAGGCCAAAGGGCAAAGCACATAACTAAAAATGACAAGAAGCAACAGAGAAACACAAAAAGTTCCTGAAAAGAGGATGGATCAGAAGATAGAGATAAGCATCCTTGAGATCCAGAGACACCAGAAAGACCTGAGGAGCAAGATAAGAAACAGGGCCTGAAAGGATAATGTCTGAAAGGAAGGCACTTTCAAAAAAGTGTTTAGACGAGAGAAGTCTAGAATTGGTCTCCAAGTACCCTCTTTTCTGGGCACTAGAAACATTCTTGAATAAATCCCATTCCACCTTTGGGATGCAGATACCTCTTGAATAGTAGCCCAAGACAAGAGATCTTGAAGAACCTCTGGGAAAAAAGGGAAGTTGTTCCAGAGGAGGCTGAGCAATGCCCACAAAAGGAGGATGGGAAATCCACATCATGAAATACCCCTGACGAATGACTGACAGAACCCAAGAATCCTAGATTATTTGAAGTCAAATAGGAAGAGAAAGAAAACGGAGAAGAGAAAGAGAAATGTGGCTGGGAACAGGAAGATAGCCAGACAGCATCTGGTTTGTCAGTAAAGGAAGGCTTTTGAATCCCTGCAGTCTGAGTGACCTTAGAAGGAGGAGTCTGTTTACCATGCTTTTTACCTTTAGCAGGAGGTCGAGATTGCCTACAAACAAAGGCTGGCTTAGAAGGGTAGTTTCTCTGAAACTTGGGTGCAGGAGAAACAAAGACATATTTAAGCTCCAGTAAGTCCTTCCCCTTGTCCTGAACAAGCCAGCAGCTGCTCCCCCAAACAAAAAATTATTATCCAAAGGAGCATCCACCAACTTAGCCTTAATATCATTGGATAAAGGTTGAAGCCTATGCCAAGAATACCTCCTCAGTACTGAACCAAAAGCAGCAGTTCTAGGAGAGCTATCTGCTGCATCGTAACTGCATTTGATAGAATGACAAACTACTTGAGAGGAAGTCCCTAGCAAGGAAAAATCAGAAAATTTATTCTCAGAGTCTGGAAGATCAGAAAAAAGCTGACAAGCCTGAGAAAGAAAGGTCAGCACATACCCAGATATATGGATCTGATAATTATTTACCCTAAAAGCTAGGGTGGCTGTAGTATAAATCTTTTACCCAGCCTATCCATGGTTCTGTATCCTTGTCAGAAGGCAGTAACTTGGATGAAGGAAGCAACTGAAATGGCTTCAGAGGCTACAGACACCACAGAGGGGTCACCAGCAGGACATTTGAACAAAAAGGAACAATCCTCAGGCACCCTAATAAACCTAGCAGACTTCTTGGGAGCAGAGGGCAGAGAATCAGGCACTTGACAGGCACTGGAAAAACATCCAGTAAAGCAGCCAAGGCAAGAGGAAAAGCCACAGGTTTAGGAGATTCTCTCTGCAGTAACTCATAGTACCTCTTATGGATATCAGAAATCTGGGCACAAACCCAGTTAAAAAATTCAGTCTTAAAGATTGTGTCCCCAAAGGAGATTTCCTCAGAAGGAGTATCTGGACTATAAGATTCCTCCTCCTCAGACCCATAGTCCATAGGTTCATAGGTTGGTACTAGGCTATCGGCCCTAAGGCCTATGCAAGCCTAGCCATAACAATTCCCTGGAAATTTTTTCCCACAATATTTACTTCTAAAGAGAAGGAATCTGGGTAGAATGAATAAGGGATTCTTCATCAGAATCCAACTCTTCCTCAGAAGAATTAAATTCCGAGCCTTTTAGGAGAAGAGGACCAAGGAGGAGCAGGAACCAAAACCCCTTGAGGAGGCCTTAATGACAGCAAAGCATTAAATAACCCCTGAGTAAAGGACGGCCACCCACTTTGTGGATACCTAGCAGCAGAAGAAACATGTTTAGTTTTCTGTTTCTTTTGTAAGGGAACATCCATCCTACAAAACTGAGAAGGCTCTGACTCAGGATGACATTCCACAACTGTAGTAGGAACTTCTTCCCCATGAAACTGCAGACCCCCCCTCAGAAACCTCAACTGTGGTTCACCCAAATGCCCAAAATGGATGCCTGCAAAGCCTCATTGCACATGCTGTCAACCAGATCCTCACTGGCCTCGAACCCAGAGATGGCAGAGAAATCTGACAAAACAGCCAGGCAAGTCTCCAGGTTTGTAACAACTTTGGGAGCAACACCTGGCAGAGGCTGGACTGCAGAAGATTCTGGCCTTACCTTTTTCACCTTCTTCTTCCCTGACAGCTGACCCTCGGGGCAGGAACTTCCATTCATAGTATCTTTAGCAAAAAGCTTAAGATGCTGGTTCTCAAGATACAATGAAAGGGAAGAAAGCCTACTATGAAGGGTTTTCGAGAAAAACGCCTGACAAATCGAACAAGACGTATGTCCGTGAGAAGCTCCTAGGCAAAAAAGGTACTTATCGTGGTGGCCTTTATGGGGAATCTGTCTCCCATACTGGCATTTACCCTTCCTGGATGACACTAAACCCCCATAACAGCACAAAATTAAAATCAAGAAAAGAACAAAAATCCCAACTGGGTACTTATCTGCAATGTTGAGTACTTCAGCAAACAGGATTAATCACCAGAATTCCAACAAAGAGAAAAAAAAACAGCAAAAAATGGAAGGATGCAAACAGACCAATAGTTAAAAACATCCCTCAGAAAGTAGTTTTGAGGATGGTATGCCTGAACGTCACCAATATGCGATACTCTACACGAGGAGTGTTTAGACAACATTCAGCGTACCTTAAAGCAATGGTAGGCTTTGGTAGACTGGCCAAACAATGGACTTCATTGCTGGGAATCCCATATGTTATTAATACTGCAGCGGTGAATGTAAGGACATTTTAAAAGATGCATTCAAAATTTCAGCTTTTAAATCAGAGAAGTTCAGATAAAGAAAGCAAGCATACCATCTTAATACAACAGCAGAAGCAGTATTTCCAGAGACTGTATCTGCACATTCAAGCACACTTCTCAAAGCATGTTTCAAAACCTGAGTCAAATTCGAAAAAAAATTATTCATATAAGACTTTCTCTACAGGTAAGGATGCAGCAAAATCATCCAAACTGTTGGCACACAGTAAAAAAAAATCCATATTTAGCCTTGCCAACTTAACCTTCTTAAAGCTAGATTTCTAGAAAGAGAGACATCTTTTTGCCTGACGATCTAATAATTTCCCTCTTTATTAGGGGTGTTACAGCAGACAAAGCGTCAGACTTTTTATTACAGTAGGCAGTTCAAAAGACTGCAGCTGGGTCTGCATTCAAATGAGAAAAGAGATCTGTTATATCTGAGGAGACCATACATTTTCACTGAGCCTTTTCAGAGACTGCTGGAATTGATACTAGTATCTTACAGGCAGCTTTATGAATTTCTTCCAAGGCTGGTGAGAAGAGGATAGCCACAGAATTAGGCACCTTACCCTCTGTATGATCAAATAATTTACCTAGCTCTGGGGTAGTTCCAGACTACTCCCAAGCAAAAACATCCCTAAATCTAGCAAACAACTAAGCAAAATTGAACACTGGTTTGGTTGTAAGCTCAGGTTCACTTTCCAAAAAATCAGAGTGACAAGAATCATTGTCAGCAAGGAAATCACCATTATCCTCATCAAATTCCTCATCATTCTCTGAAACAACAGAAAGATCTGGAATCCAGGCTAGCACTAGAACCATACATGAGAAGATAACCAACAGAATGAGTTATCTGCAGAACAGTCTTAGCCAAGGATACTACATCAGCCTTAACAGCTATAGTCTGATTATCAGCTGTACGATGAAGCTTCTATTTCTTTTTTCTTGTGAACTTCACTACTAGATAAGGTATCTGGGGACAGGGTATTCTATCTTGCAAGCATTCTGTTACCCCAGACTGCTCCTGTACCTAAAGTATTTGGTTCTCCCATACCTGTGCCATGTACCACAATAGCCCTGGAGAATGTATATATACCCTGATCCATAGTCTCCATCAAACTACAGTGAGACAGAACAAAAGGTAAATGGTCTGTGGCCCAAGCAGTGCTCCTGACAGAATGCTAACCACAGGCTGAGCCATATTTTTATTTTACTGTTTTATTTTTACGTGCAACTGGATTTGATGAGGTGTTACCACAGTTAGGATCCATCAAGTTAGGGTATAGAACACCAGCTGGAATAATAAATATACAGTAGTGGATAATGTAGCATAATAAGCCCTTGATGTTTCTAGTAATAAGTATGCCCCCATACAACTAAATTCTATCAAATCATGCTATCATCACAAACAACAGTTTGAAATGTGTTTAGAATTCTTTTACAGTTGACAAAAGTTAAAGAATTTCTAGTAGACCAAGTCCAAACACCAGGGCAATCATTGTGCCAAACCAGTGTTAAAAATTAGCTCCACACACATTAATCCCATTAAACTACCACAAAATAACACTTAATAGAAATTTTAATTGTATTTTCTTGTCAGAGAGAGTAAAATCATCACAGTACATTCAAATAACTTTATTCACTGTAAAATTATGATCTGATGTTAATAACATTCCCATCAGTATAATCGAGCTTGGTTCTCCCTCTTTTTTGCCTTCCTATATCCATATTTACTTAAAAAACTTAATGAGTGTTAAGCAGTTCAGATGTCTGATTTGTGACCTTATTTGTGATAATCATAACCCAGAGGCTCCCTTCACTCTGGAATAAAATCCCAGTCCAGGTTAGGCAGAGTCCTTCATTGACTCTCTTCAAGAGGAATCTTGATGAGTGGATGGGAGATTGTAGGTTTACCCCAGGTATCACTTCTGTGTCACTGTTAGACAGAGGCACAGTATACTAACCTCGAAAAAGGGCATAGCAAAATTAATTTAAAATGGGTGGCGAAAGCCAAACACACTCTGGCTAGGCTTATAAATGCCCTAGGGCAGATAGCCTAGTATGAACCTATGAACCTATGAATCAAATTACCACATTGTATCTATGTCTATTCTTACTTCAGCTTACATGTTAACTTTTTTGCCTGTACCTTATATGTGTTTCTCTGTTTTGATATTTTATAACAAAAATTAGCATAAGAGAGCTTATATTAGTGACTTGTTATGTGTTACCTGTCTACATGTGATTTTAAACATTTTTTTGTAATGGAACTTTTCTCCCCGGGCCTCTGATGAAAACGGGCTTCTGGACCAGTTGGACACTCCCGGTAAACCAATGTAAAATAAATAAATAAATAACACAGAACAGAGACATATGTATAGTAAATAATGCATAAATCCAGATAAAATCCAAGTGTTGCGACATTTTTCTGTCAAAAGATCAAAATAAAGCAGAGTAGTGGTAGTAAAGACAGGCCTATTGTGTCTTACAGCAGACATGCACACTGCAGAATGTGCATATCGTATGCATCTTGACATTCTGCTAAGCTCTCGTGTGAATCCATCCATCCATCCTCAACCCCTCTTCCCATTTTGCATGTGGGGGGGTGTCACTGTTAACAGTGACAATTATCTTGAGCCAAGGTTTGCACCATTGGGTGGTAGCCCTACCACGGTAGTTCATCCATACACCTCACTTGTACACACACACTCATACCTAGGGACATTCGACTGCAATATATACATGAGCTTAATCTGATGTTTTGACTAATAGCTTCATTCTATAAAACCAGGATGCACATCTGCACTTTCAATGACTTCATTACTAGTCCTGAACATTGTGCTTAAAGTGTTTTTATATGGAAACAGTGACATAAAATAATTTGTTTACATATAGACATCAATTTGTACTACCACTGGTAAGGCCTCTGAGTTCAATTACACTACTAAACAAAAATGTACCAAGGACCTAGATATCTGGGTTGTCAGTTTTCGATCCTTTCATCATGTGGCAGCTATAGTCAGAAAATCCTTCTATTTTACATAACTGATATGTAGGGGCATATCATCCAGATCTAAACATGTCATTGGTCCCTTATATTCAGCTTAGAAATGCAGAACATTTTGTTAGTCTATTAACTAGCAACATTATATTCAGCATGGGTCTATATTAGTTTGTCAAAAAGTAATTCCAGATAACAGCCTTTCATCTAACACAAACCAGCAAATGGCCCATTCATCGAACGTTCACTTCAGTGAACGAATTTTAAGGAAAGGAAGTTAGTTGGCAAGCATTAGGAAAGTTGCCATTTTCCTCACTGTAGAGCAATCTCGTAGTTGCT